>NC_041332.1:31239351-31539351 GCF_004354835.1 Perca flavescens | reverse complement strand
ACATGCAGTATATGACCCTTAAGATCACAAAACAAAACCACCTAATAAAAGATACAAAGGCATTGCTCACCCAGAGAAACAAGTAAACCAGGTGAAACTAAACCCACTAAGGGGAAGTAATGACAGGAAGGAGGGATGAGATGGGACGGAGTACACCACCTGTGGAGGTTATGCATTAAAAACAGAGCTTTGACTCTTCTTCTGTTTGTTCCTTTGTTCACCGGGTGATCAGTGTCTGGCCTGCAGCAGACCACTGCGTCTGCATCACCTCTGGCTCTGCACTCCAATTGTTGCTTCAGCAACCTGAGCCTGGTGCCAAGATCAGCGTTGGGCAAATCTCGCTGTACCTCTGGGCTTTCACAGGCTTGTACAGCGGAAGCTTACAGATTAATCACAGCATTTTGAGAAAGAATAACACACGCGCTCTTTGATTTAAAAAAATAAATAAAAAAAAGACTCGATGTGGCTTAAACCAACAGACCCTGAGTGAGCTGTACAAAAGGTGACGAATAAAGCAGGTGTTTTCCGGTCACCATAGAGATAACAGCGGGGAAACATGGCGGGGATGCAAACATGTTTACATAGCGGTGGGGAAAAGGGTTTGCCCAAGAGCCCAGAGAGTCAGCAGGCTTCATTAAAATACACTTTAATACCACGAAACACTACTTACAGGCAGCGCATGTACACGGATCATATTACAGACTCTTACAAAACACAACACAGGAGCCACTGAGCAATGTTCATTAATCCCCTAAACAATATTTATTGAGACAAGTATTGTAACATTGTATATTTGTGTTTTTATTTTAGCCCTGAATCCTTCTTTTTTTCTTCTTTTTTTTTGGCAGAAAAGATGTGTGTCAGTTGTTGTCCCTGTCGCTTTATTTTCTTTATTAAACCGCTTTTAGCTGAGAGATTTGGGTGGTAACAGGGGTGGGAGTTTGGGGCTTGACATAAGAGAACAGAATGCAACCAAACCAAGGAATGGTAATGGTCTTCCTTTTTTCTTTTTTTGTTGACCGTTTATTTCATTGAAGACTAAAATTGAATTTATAAGACAAGGACAGATTATCAGGCAATAAAGACCACTCGAGTTGACCCAAGTTGGCAACAACTATTCAGCTCCTCTCCTGCTCCCACAGAAATAAATCAAGCCATCCCCCCCCCCCCCCAAACATCTTCCTCCTCTGGGATGACGTCAGAGAATTGAGTTTTCCATGTTACTCTCGGCTTCCACAGCAACCGGGGGGGTGACACCGCCCTCTCCCTTGACTTGACCTGGGGAGAAACCCTTTTTTTCCACGGGGGTATTGTTCCCAACGCTTGAATGGATTGCCCTCTAATTCATCTCAGCATGTATAGTATTATACAAAAGCCAAGGAAGCCGGGGTCTGAGGTGCAGAACAAAACCAACAGCGGCAGAGTTGTAAAGCCATACACGGTGAACTAAAAGGGTAGCCTAAGTTCTGTATCTGAATCCACAACAACCACCGCAACACCGAAACACTGCTTCTTCACTCCAGGAATCACTTCAACATCAAATAAAAAGCTCCATCAAATACATGGGGCTGCGTTCTAACGGTTTGTGGTAGCAACCAAGTCCATCCGAAGCACCATTTAAAAACCGTGGAGTACTGATAATTAGCATCAAATGTCTCATCAGAGCCGTGGTTTTGTTTACATATTATTTGGACAGAGAGTTCCTGAATTAAATCAAAGTCATTGCCAATTTTAAAACTGCATTATTTAGGAAAAGTCTTGTAAGACTGGCTGTGAAAATACATTTCTTAATATGAGGACTTTGGCTACTTTTGTTATATAAAACAAGGATTTTGTAGGAAAACACGTTTATATTTAAGTATTACATTGTTATCATTAATATTTAAACATATAGCACCAATATTGGAACATTTCAAACTAGATCCAGCCCAAATACTGTATTTATGGATCATGCAAGTAGGTAAACCACCAATTAAGCAAAACCTATAAGCTTCAGTCCTCTGCAAATACTCTTAACTGAAAGTGACAACTAGTAATTGTTACTCCAACATAAAAAAAAACTATAACTCTCTCTACTACTAGGTTATATAACTACAGCGCTATTCTGATATTGACATATTGTCTTTCTGTTAATCAGTGTCAAAAAAAAGCCCCAATAAATGTTTGATTCAGTAACACAATAACACCTCCAAATGGGATTGACACTGTTTTTGTCTATTATTCTTTTTACATTACAATGTATTAGCTTGACAGAGATTTGCACCATTAGGTACACAATTCTTAATTTATTGTGTAATAATTTACATTTTAGGCTCTCAGGTGGCAGTATTAAGTTGATATAATCAAATTGTTGAATCAAAACTCTTAAAATACCGAAAACAAGCTAATGTTTCCTTGGTGTTTACATTGCCAGCATACAGTGGAGCAACAGATTCAGGCCTCAGACTGCACACAATCATCACTGGGATGTCATTTTGGACTTCAGCTGCATTGCAAGACACCTTCTATTGTTTTTCAGAAAACAGTAGCACGGAGGTTAAATGCAATCTGCTTTGCTAACATGCACACTCACTCTTACAATGACTTTTCGCAGCAGTTGCAGCACACGCGCGCGCACACACACACACACACACACACACACACACACACACACACACACACACACACACAAAATGATGCGGCGGTACCGTCCTGCTTGACTTACCGGGGGATGAGAGGGTTCGCCGGGACACGTAACGCGCTCCGACACCGTTAGAGTCAGTGGTCGATACTTTTCAGAGGAGAAAATCTGTGTTTTAGTTCAGGTTATCAGCCAGTCAGGTGGACCGGTGGAGGTGTCCTGGTCCTGGCCGAGCTGCAGCACAAACAGTGCAGACACTCACCAGCAGCAGCAGCAGCAACAGCAGAAGACGGCGGTGTGGTGAGCTTCCTCGTACGTGATTGGGCCAGGTGGAACAGGCGCGTTCACGCGTCCGCTGCGCGCGCCACACCCAGCTGGTGCAATTACAAGACTGCCACCAGTGGTATACTCAGGTGGGTTCATGCAACCAGGTACTTTTAATAAGGTTTAAACAGTGCTGGAAAGTAACGGCGTACATTTACTCAAGTACAACATTTATATAGATATATTTTTTCTTGGGTATTTCCATTGTATACAACTTTACACATCTACTCCACTACATTTCAGAGGGAAATATTGTACTTTTTACTCAACTAGCCTACTACTCCATTAATCTGACAGTGGCTCCACCATGACCAACTACAGCAGTAAAATGCCATGTGAACATTAATGCTAATCTGTAATAATCTATAATATTAAATAAATGATGTTATATACACTACCAGTCAAAAGTTTGGGGTCACTTATTCATTTCCATTCCACTCCATTATAGACAGAATACCAGCTGAGATCAGTTGCATTGCTTTTTTAACCAAGGCAGCAGTTTTCAGATTACATTATGTGCTTACATAATTGCAAAATGGTTCTCCAATGTTTTCTCAATTAGCCTTTTAAAATTATATCATCAGATTATTAAACAGAATGTGCCTTTGGAGCATTGGATGAATGGTTGCTGATAATGGGCAATGTAGATATTGCATTAAAGATCAGCCATTTCTTTCTACAACAGTCGAGAACCATTTTGCAATTATGTAAGAACATAATGTAATCTGAAAACTGCTGCCCTGATTAAAAAGACAATGCAACTGATCTCAACTGGTAATCTGTCTGTAATGGAGTGGAATGGACATTTGTAAGTGACCCCAAACTTTTGACCGGTAGTGTATATTAGTAATACACTCTGAATGGGGCCATTTTGCATAACGAATGTTTTTGACACAATACTTTCGATAATACTTCTGTATTTTTTGCTCAAGTACAATATTGAATACAGGACTTGTAAATGTTAGGTCGTGCAGTTTTCCTTAAGTCAAGGGTCTGAATACTTCTTCCACCAGTTTTGATATAGGCTTCTAGTACAACTTGCATTTTAAGCAAATTTAAACTTTTACGCCACCACATTTCACACATATAGCACTTTTATCACAACATTTATATGGCCGAACTATATTCAGATTTTACTGCCATTCCCAAATTGTCAACTTTTCAGGAATAAACAAGCCTGGTTTTAGCTTGATGTCATATTGCAAGAGCTTTAGACAATTTAGCAAAAGTGTTTCTTTTCATTTTTTTTCCGTTATTATGTACATCATTTCTACTCTCCTGTTTTTTTTTAAGATTATTTTTTTGGGCTGTTCCGCTTTTAATGGACAGGACAGGTGAGAAAGGGGGGAGACATGCAGGAAATCGTCACAGGTTGGACTCTAACCCTGGACCTCTGCGTCGAGGCATAAACCTCTTAATATCTGTGTGCCTGCTCTACCCACTGACCCAACCACTCTCCTGTTTTGATAGGAAAATCCCCCAAACTGGGGATAAAACAGCAAAAAGTGACTAAATGTCAATACTTGAGTACATTTTTCTGCTAAAACTTAAAGACTTTTACTTATAATTCAATATTTTTTACACTGTATTATTACAGCATTGCATAATAAGTGTGGAAAAAAATGAAAGATGAGTCAGGGATGTACTGAAGGGTGACATTAGGAGGTACACTGTCTCGGGAAAAAAGTGCACATATGAGATATAGTGTTCATAAGAATTCAAAGACAAACTTTAATTGGATGAGATATATTTTCCTCCAGTCGTATTGCCTCAGTGGTTTGAAAATGTTTGTACGTCCCTGCAGTTTTTGCACAGATCACTGAGCTATAAAACAATTTGAATTGTTACTGAATGAAATGCATTTAACAAAGAATTTGCATTTTTAAATTGCAGGTACTTTGTTTCTTATATTCATGTTTGATTTGACATCTTAGAACTGCTGCGTCCCATGATCCCTTTCCACTGAGAAACATTCGACTGTTGCTGTAAGTCTGGTTAAAGGAAATCTAGAACACATCACTGAGTCGGTGATCAAAATCCTCAAGGCTTTTCTGAGGATTAACCAGATCCTGTCAAATG
The DNA here is from genome assembly GCF_004354835.1 of Perca flavescens. Taxonomy (NCBI): domain Eukaryota; kingdom Metazoa; phylum Chordata; class Actinopteri; order Perciformes; family Percidae; genus Perca; species Perca flavescens. Next base: position 31,534,328 of record NC_041332.1, on the reverse strand, counting down.
TGTAGCCGTGGGTGTGGTGGGTCTGTGGTGAAAACCTAAAGGGGAATCTAAAAGCACCTGGACTTAAGTAAACACGAGTCAATTTGAACTGATATGTCAACAACAGCCTATAAACCGCTGATGTATTTCTGGAAAGGAACATAAAAAACAGGATGAATGCAGAAAAGATTTACTTGAATTATAATTGTAAATTCTCATAGGGCATGCCATAAGCTTTTCTTGGCCCCTCAATGACTATGTTTGTATCTGTCTTGCTGTAGCCCTCTGTTAGCCAAATGTACTACTGTATAAGGCTTTGCCTCGCTTCATATTTCTTTGTTGGCCCCTGGTGGTGACTTCTCATACAAGCTGCTACTACAAACACATCTGGAGATAAAGAAAAGAAACTTTTATTTCCCCATTCAGAATCCTTTTATTAACTCAACATTTGTTAATGTTTCATGATTACAAAAGGTAGAGCTCCACTAGCAAATCATTCTGTAGGTCTTCAGGAAAACTCAACTAAATCAAAGCCAAATGGCAGCATTGATCATAAACTACATATTCAAAGGCAAAATAGAGAAAATTACAAATATATATCCATCTATTTCAGGGAAACATTAGATTGTTGTACAAGATTCACACTCTTAAACTGCTATGGCGAGCCATAGGGAAAGTACAAATTGAGGACAGCTGGTTATCAATACCGGGGTACAATATGTCCTCTTTAAAAAATATACTTTAATGCAGCCCAATGAAAGAAACCGTTAGCAGCTCAGACAAGGGATGCTGGTCTTTCAAATTTACAAAATGTTTCTCAAGTTAATCGTATTTTGGTTGTCACCTTACATATCGTACAGCACTTACAAGTTTTTATGTAATTAGTCCCAAATGCGTAAATGTGAACATGTGCAATATGGATAAATATCTTTGAGAACAGCAAGTTTTAAAATATATATACTTTCTGAATGTTACTGGAGTATTCTGTAACATAGCTATCATGTTTGTGTTGCGTGGAGTGTGTTAACATTTACAGTTGTACAAGTTTTAACTGTACTCAGAGTGTGTGCATGGGTGTGTGGTCCATTCTCTTCCTTCAAGAGTTGGTCCTGAAAAAAAAAAAAAAAAAAACTGGTAGTGAGAGCGTCGGTTTTCAACAGCAAGACCAGATATCAAAACACGGAGGGGAAGAGAATAACTAATTCAAGAATTCAAGGCACATTTAGTCACATAAGGCTGGTCCAACATTTTCTCTAGAATCTAAGAGAATCAACATTTTTACCCATTCAGTCAAATGCTGTGAATGTAAAGAAAACAGGGGAATGCTAAGAAAACAAAACAAAGGGTGATATTGATTACAAGTAGCAGTGTGTCAACATAACAACATACCAACATACAGGATTTGTTGTGAACGGCAACCAGTATGATTTTAACAGATCAATTTAAGGGAATAGTTTGACATTTTGGGAAATACTCTAATTTGTTTTCTTGCCGAGAGTTAGATGAAAAGATTACATGTTAAGCTACAGCCTGCAGCTGGTTAGCTTAGCATAAAGACTGGCATCAGAGTGAAATACTGAGCCTGGCTCTGTCCTAAGATTAGATTAAACCACAATTTGATTTTTTACTTTGGTTTTTGTATTAGTGAGGTTTAGAGGTGCTGGTAGGTAGAATGTTTTTTACCTTTGGACAGAGCCCGGCTAGCTGTCCCCCCCACCCTGTTTCTAGTCAATATGCTAAGCTAAACTAACCGGCTGTTGGCTGTAGCCTTAAATTAAAGAAACTCTCAGCAACAAAGCAAATAAGTGCATTTCCTAAAACGCCAAAACTACCACTTTAATCAGACTTTGCTGGTTAAAATGACCAGTTTGCATTTGCACAATTCATGAATCTGAATGACGCTTTGCCCCGTTTATCACAACCGGTTTAAAATCAAATCGTGAGAGAATTCGTATTCAGTCTCCTGAAGCTTCCCAATTGGTCTTTCAAAAAGCATTCATCCACATCTCAGTCAGCTGATAAGAGTAATGTCAATAACGGGTAAGACGGCAGTGTTTTGGATCCCGTAGCTGCCCTTACAGAGCCAACATGTCCGCCGTGCTGGGATACAACATTCATACGCTGGAATACAAAAAGCCATCTACAGTTTTCCAAATGTGTTTACTGCAGCAACTCCCGTTCAACAGATTTGTCAAACAGTATAAAAGTGCGTCTCCCATGATTTCAAATAACTTCAAGATGAAAAGGATGATTTAACAACAAGTGTAAAACAGATTCTAGGAGGATTTTTTTCTTCCTTTTTGTATTGAGTTGGAAGATTTAGAGTTCTCAAAGTTCGAAAAGGCAGCGACAGTAGAGTTGAAGGGAGGAAGGGAGGAGGGGAGGGGGGGGGGGTCCTGTAGTTTCTGTAGAATTTGACATTTCCTGTCAAACTGAGCCGCTGTGGCTTTGAAAGTAGTGATTAGTGCTCTTCCAGCCAAGATGGACTGTCCCCACCTGGCATTTTCAACTTGATGTGGAACTGCTTGAGTGTCTGTTCCAGCTGCTGTTGGTTTCCAGCGTAGTACGCAGCTATGGCGTTGTGGAATAGGATGAGCTGGTTATGCAATACCTTCACCTGGATTTGGGGAGCAGGAAAAGTAAACAAAGAGATGGTGAGCACAATGAAAGCCATTAAGTTGGTGCCATCTCGAGCAGAACAAGCCTCTAGCTGACCTTGTTCTCTTCCAGGAACTTCAACTTGACGGAGACGTCGTTCCGCATCCTCTCGTACTTCTCGCGGTGGATCTGGAACTGCTGCTGGCAGTGCTCGATCTTGGGCATGGCGGCGGCGTCGCGGGGCCCCAGATTCAACTCCTCCAAATCTGTACGGTACGCGTCATACTCAACCCTAGATGTGTGGTGTTATTTAACAGTATCACAAATATGCAATATGAGTGTATAACAGGGCTGTAGTCCATTCCACCTTTGTCGAGTCCAAGACCAGGACTAGTCGAGACCGAGTCAAGTCCAAGTCCAAAGAGGTTCAAGTCCAAGTCAAGTCCGAGTCCAAATGAGGGGACAGTCAAGATCATAGAAAGGATCAAATTCGGCCATATTATTTACTTTAAGTATAAAATGGAAATGTTCCCATTGCAAGACTGTTAAAAAATCAACACGAGACAAAAGTAATCCCTGAAATGTTTTATGAATGAGAACATTTGTTCAATGCCTCAAGAATACGCTTAAATGCATTTTGGTGAATAACACTGAATGTTTGTTTATAAGAAAAATCCACAAGAGTCCTTTAATATGTATTCATTTATACGTAGGCTTATAATATTTTTCATACAGGTTGCATTATTCAATTAACTGCCTGAATGAGAGTAGACATGTTAGCTTGTGTTAGGAGTAAGTGGACACTCTTTTTGTGGAGAAAAAGTTCGGTAATGTGACGCTGTCATGAACCCTAACTTGTCATGAGAAAAACTGAATGACACTTAATGACAGAAGCATTATGTCATAAACGTTTATGACTTGTTTATAATGTTTATGACACATTCATGACTAGGTGTTGAAATTAATCAAATAATTGATGCATCGAATCGGGGACATGGACGATGTTGCATCGATAATCGGCCGGGCCATAATCGATTATTTCTGTTTACAATTTAATGTAGTCCTAGCAACATTTCTGTTTACATATTCTGGTATGTTTTGCACATTCAGGAAGTGCCATGTGGTCAGTGCTGTAGTTTTATGTATCCAATTTATTTATTATTAGAGCACTGCAGAATGTTTTGTTTTGAAGCTATGAATTAAATATCCTACATGGCTTTAATAGAAAAATGTATTTGACGCATCGTGATGCATTGAGATATTGAATCGAATTGAATCGCTGACATGCTAATCGTAATCGAATCGGGAGATCAGTGAAGATTCACACCTCTATTCATGACACGCGTCATGTCACTCTAATGTAGATCCCTTCAAGTAAAGTGTAACCCAAAGTTCTAGTTGTGTTTTTGCATGAAGTGTGTAGTAAATGTGGCTACTAACGCTGTCTGATAACTAACAAAAGATCCAGCCAGGACTGAAACATTTTATCCAAATGGCTAAATAACCTTTTGTGGTGTGCGGGAACAATAAACACACATGATCATGCATTACCTACCTGGCAAATTCATACTGTTTGATATTAACCATGGTGTCTTCGATTGTTTTGTCCACGAGTGTGTTCACACTGCAGATGAAAAAGTTGATGGCACCCAGCAGTGTCTCTCCATTTTTGGACAAAAGCTTTTGGGTGTCAGCGTTGTAACCAAACTCCTCCTAAAGAAAAGAGTCAAACTAATTGAAGTCATCTCACTGAATTTTGCACCATTCTTTACAGTGAGGTGCAAGTATATATACACAGGGGTTATAGAGATATTAAAACTATATGAGTAAAACAATTAAGTTGACTGGCACCTTGTGAATTAAACAAACATTTAACCTATGGAGAAACCCACTCCTCATAATAGTTTCCAAAAAATAAAAATAAATGTAGCATAGTACAATGCAGGGCTGTGCAATTAATCGAAATGTAATCGTGATTATGATTTTGGCTCCCAACGATCACAAAAAACCGAATAATCTCTTTCTTTTCATTACGTTTTACAGTAAACTCTTATTTTCTCTCGTGTTCTGAATGAGAAAATAAAGTTTAAATAGGAAAAGTATAATGGCAAATTTCACAGTTGTCGGTGTGTTTTTTTTTACTGTTGATTTATTTAACTTTTTCCACTGTTTTTAAGTTCAATAATTGCAAAATCTTTCCAGAAGTCAAGGCGTAATCGTGTTAAGTTATTGTGATTTCAATATTGACTGAACTAATCGTGATTATATTTTTTTCCATAATCGAGCAGCCCTAGTACAATGTTCCCAAAAGAACATCTGACACAACAACTGAGATATAACATACTGTACATACATATATATTTCTATGATGCAGTAATTGTACAGCATATACTCACTCAAATATAAAACAGAATGCACTTGGTATTTGAAACATGGAACAATATAGATAAACTATATTGTATAATTGTAACCAAATTAGAGGACTCCGAGGAAGAGGACCTAAACTTAAATTATGCATGACTCTTTACTGCCTTTTAAGCCATTAACGTGATCTAAAGGCTCTGACACACCAACCCGACGGCCAACTGTCGGCAGAAAAGGCAGTCGGACTGATCATTCAGCTCCCGTGGGTCCAAAAAGTGCCTCGGAACACACAGAAGCGACGCCGACTTGAGCGTACGTTCTGCGTGTATGCGAGACGTCATACGTCTCCATAACAGCAGGCGCCGCTAATCTGTATTGTTGCCCAAAAAATGAAAACCGGAAATGACGAACGCGTCACAAGGGTCTGGCTGCTCCCGAATTTCAAAGCAGACCATAATGGCGGCTCGTTCGGAATACGATATACAATACTCGTATTTTACGAATATAGTTCACCGAAACGTGTTTCTGAAAACATTTTAAGCGAGAAATAGGCCATGCAGTTGTCTGTTTTTTTTGATCGACAAAGGTCAGTTTGAAAGATTTTCGTCCGATTTTGAGAGGCGTTCGTCTCGCTAATCCCGCTCGTAAGTGATTCAACAAGTCAAATCGGCCCAAATTAAAGCCGACGGCTCCTCTGACTGACGACAGCACGGAACACACCAAACAGACTTGAGTCACCGACCTCGCCAGACTGTCCCAGATCTGCCAACCTGAGTGCAAAGTAACTAAAGCTATAAAATAAATAGTAAGTAAGTAAAGTAAAACGTTCAATAGCCTACTTGACTCTGAATTGTGGTGGACTAGAAGTAGACTAATAAGTAGGATTAAATGAAAAATACCCAATTAAAATTGAATCAAAGTAGCCGACGGTAGGCTATAGTTATTTTCCACCGCTGATAAAATGTAATATTACGTGTAGCAAGACTAAACATTAATTCTCAACATGTTATCTGTCAGTTGCTCGGTCACATTACTGTCGTCACTGACAGGACACAGATGTTGTCAGTTACCGTCTCTGGTTCTGGCTCTGACCACGGGGAACAGTGACGGGACTTCTCGCTTCAACGCAGCGTAAAAAACTCCGGAAAATAATGTCCGTGTCGCAAATGTATCTCTGCAGTCAAATTCAATTGTGAATTGTAACGCGTTACTCCCATCACTGATGGACACTATGAACGTTTTTTTCTTTTATCCATTTATTTTTAATATCATTATGTTTCGGGGGGTGGGGAGTATTTGTTTATGGGACTGTGTTCTGTACCTGTTGCCCCTTGGTGACTGATGTCAATGTCTGTCTTGCACACGTTGCAGAACGGGTGAGGAGGTTCTATATACTGTCTCTGTGAGGTAGCCTGGACATGTGGAGGAAAGGCCATCTCTCCCGTTAAGAAATCCTTTTTTTGAGGCGGTTCAGCCATGGCATGCAAGCCTACGGTTATCCGGACAGCCTGGCTTGCTGAGGCACTGAATTGAATTAAACGCCCGAAGCAATTCGCTAGGAGGGGCAGGTGGGCAGAGGGTTCAAATGCAGCGCTTTGATTGGCCGAAAGCTTTTCACTCCACTGCTCAGCGGCAGAATCAACGTCACAGATGTAGATTGCATAGAAACTAAAACCGGAGAAATGCGAGATGCAACAAAATGCGTACCTAGAGAGCAGCGAATCATACAAGCGTACTTAAGGGTCAAAATGCGTGCTGAGTACAAAAAATGTGTACATGTTGGCAGGTCTGCTGTCCGGCCAATGTCAGGGCCTTAAGGGATCAGAGTAGAGTCAGTAAACATTTGCCCAGCACATGAAACACACGTCAATACATATTCAGCGTTATTTTATGACTCTTTGCTCAGACTAAGTAAGGATGATAACACGCCCCTTCCCGTTTATCCTACCAAATCTGATTGATTACGGTGCATCTAGTATGTACTCACATGCAGTTCTGGTGACTTGAGGCTGAGGTCGGCGAATGCGTCGCCCAGCTGCCTCTGCGTCTGCATTATCTGGGACAGCTGACTGGCCAGCGTCTGAGCCAGCTTGATTACATTCTGGTATTTTCTCTTGTTGTCACGGAGGACATCGATCTGAGCCTCCAGCTCCAGGTCCACGGTCCTCGAGCCTCGACCCAGCTTCTCTGACAGGATCTGCCTGGTACACTGCAGAGGACAGAGCAGCATTTTAAAATATGAGGAATGACAGCTGGGAGTTGCTACTGTGCTTAAGAGAAAAAGCAGAGAGACTGTGAAGGAGACAATCAGAGGAGCAGAGTGGAGCCAAAATACGTCTAAAACAAGAGTCAGTTTGGGGTACAGTTCACTTTTCTGCCAACATCCTAATAAACTGAGAAGAAAAAGACTGAGCATAAGGCTGGGAGAAGAAGCAGAGTGAGGAAGGACATAAAAAGAAGTCAAGGACAGAGAGGATTACTTTATATGTGTTGATGCTCCACTTTCTCACTAGGTCCAGTTTTTCCATGGCTGGGCTCTTCAAGTCATCTGAAAGGACCACCGCTCCACTCATTGGTTGTGCATTCATCTCACCTGGACAATTAAAAGTCATTCACTTAGTGGGTGATTAAGTTTTTAGATTTGCAGGCTAGAGAGCGGTGGTGAAAATTAGGGAGGCGTGATTCAATTGTTATAATCATCAACAGTGTAATGAGATTGTCATGTTAACACTGAAACTTCAACACAGACCAAATACTAAATTTAAGGCATTAGAGAATGCGGACGACATCTAGGATTATTTAAAAAGGTGCAGTAGGTAAGCCTTATAAAACTAACTTTGTCATATTTGCTGAAACTGTCCCTATGTTCCAGTAGAACTACATGAAGCAGCTCATTAAAAATAAAAAAATTCCAGCTCCTCTGGCACCACCTACAGCCTGTAGTGTGGGGGTGGGAGGGGCTTAGAAGACCGTTTTGGGCTTTAGCAGAAAAGGGGGAGGGACTGAGAAGTTGTTGATGTTCAAATTTTTTTGGCTAAGTCCTGGATCTTCGCAATCCTACCTACAGCACCTTTATTTAAATCAAAATTAACATTAAAATACAATTAGTCATGACTTACCTTTTTTTTTTATTAAAACGGTCACAGTAAAAGTGAGGAAAAGTGCTTTATTGTGGTTTGGGCATAGAGGGGAAATGCTGAAAGGTACTAAGCCCCAGAAACAGACAAAATATAGTTAATATGATATGAGACAAGTCAAAAAATATAGCAGTACATACTGTAAATACTACTCTTAGTTAAATAAATGAAGTATAAAAGAAACATTTGCTTCCCAGTTAAAATAGTTTAAATATTACACCATGTGTCAAACTCAAGGCCCGTGGGCCAAATCCGGCCCCTGCACAGATTTTGATCCGGCCCGCATATCAATTTAGGTTCACAATAAATTTCGGCCCACCTAGTTTTTGGCACTTTTTTTCCCCCCGTTTTTAAAGTTGTTTTTGTTGCTTTGTTCTGCCTTTTTTTTATGATGACTAAGGAACTTTTTTTTGCTGACATTTTTAGGGCTTTATGTCAGCCAAACTGTAAGCAAGAAGACTTTATAAGACATACAATAATACAGTCAAAGATATTTGACTTTTTCAAAATGAAACCATCTCAATAAACTGAAAATGTCTGGCCCTTGACGTGATTCTTATTTTCCAATGTGGCCCTTAGTGAAACTGAGTTTGACACTACTGGTTTACACAGTGACTCGACAACACTCTGCAACATATAGATGATAAAAACTGTGCGCTCTACAGCTGTAGTTTTATGAAGAAAGTTAGCTTCAGCGAGGTAGCTAACATTAGCTGAAAAATATTTATTTTTAAACTCCAGTTTAATTATTTCACACACACAAAAAAAAGATGTATGCCGTTATATTTTTGACTTGTCTGACAACCTTTTATTACATTTGTCAGTTTCGGGACTCCATAGAGAGAAAACAGGGGATACTATGGATGCCAACTTCTGCAAGGACAAAGGTTACAAGCAGGAAAACCCACTCAGATGAATTGTGAAAGCAGTTTTTTTTCCAAGCCATAAATGACTTTAAGGGGTGTGTAAACACGTATCATTAGCCACTGCAAAGCAGAAAACTACTTCCGTTAGCCCAGACTTATGTGAAGACTAAGTTTGGAGAGTCAACAAACAAGAAAGGAGAAGAAGAAAGGTTTGATTCTGAATGGAGCACAGCCTGTGGGAACAAGCAGCAGGTAAGAAACTGATGAAAACCAAGAAGAGGTACAATAGCACTGCGGTTAATTTAGTGTGCAAACGGTGACCATTCAGTATCATCTGATTCATACTCCATCGCTGCTGGTACCTTTCTCAGCCTGACTATCGCTGGAAGAGCGCGCCAGGCGGCTAGCAACAGCCGAGCTGGGAGCTACAGGTGTCACGGGTGACGTGGGCATGCTTGCCGACCCTGGGAGATATTCAGAGTTAGGATTCATTAGTATGTCACCATCCAGCCTGCACAAGTGTAAGGGGGGATTTCTAACTGATGTAGATTTCCTTTGCATGTTTTTTGTTGGTTTTGTTTTATCACGGTGGCTCTCTATATTGCAAGATCAATGTGTTAATGAACAAAAGCCTACCTCAACCAGTGTAAATAACATGGGAAATAACCATGGCAACATCATGGCAAATGGGCTACAACAGCTCACCACTCTATGCAGAGATTTTTATTTGCATTTGTAACAAGGGCATGATGATGAAAAGGAAAGGAGGGTTACAACCTGGAGATCAGAGGAAACTCATTAAATTCAATTGGATGTCCACCTTTACACATTCAAATTTCAAAACAAAAAGTGGAGCGCTGCAAATACATGGAGAGGAAGACTGTTGTGTAAACACAGAATGCTGCAAAGCAATACAAAAAAATGTAACGAGGCATGATACATTCATGATGAGCTTCTCCGTCACATAGACTGTATATAAAAACGGACACAAGTCTCTACTTCATACCACTGTACAAAAGTGAAGCCAAAATATCGATCGGATACAGGTGCTGCCATCCTGTAAATTTTGGAGCTAAGTCTGTGCAGAAGTGGTCTATATTGATTGACGCGATTGCTCCGGTGCCGCCGGAGGTTCTGCCGGATGTCCCTCATTTTCAGCCGGATGTCTGTCACCTTCCGCTTCCTTTGTGTTGCCATTCTAAACTCCGGTGGATTTCTGAGGACTATGGTTAACTGCTCCTCAGATCTCTGCAGGGTAAATCCAAACAGCTAGCTGGACTATCTGTCCAATCTGAGTATTCTGTTGCACGACTAAAACTACTTTTGAATGTACACATGTTCCACCGAAACAAGTTCCTTCCCGAGGCTATTTTGCAGAGGCTCCTTTAGTGCGTTCAACGCTTAGCACCATCCAAGACGATTGTGATTGGTTTAAAGAAATGCCAATAAACCAGAGCACGTTTGTAGTGATAGGGCAGTGGAGCCGTGGTATCAAAGTTCCGCCCATACACCCGCCCGACCAATCACGAGTCAATCACAGCTGTCAATGATGAAGTTTCACCCAGTTTTTATAACATCAAATAACTAATACAAAATAAACTCATCAGAAAAAGAAACACTTGAACAAACATCACTGTGATAACAACTACCTAAAATGACAGAAACCATCTTTGGTAAAAACTTATTTGACGTGTACTTTGATTTTTTTTTTTAGTTTGGCCCATGTCCCATCCACTAACATGGCAGGGGTGGGATTTATGACCTATACTGCAGCCAGCCACAAGGGGGCGACAAGGGGGCAATCAAGAAGTTTTGGCTTCACTTGTACAGTCTATGCATCAACCCCTGCTCCATTACATTTAGCTTGATGAACTGGGAAATGGTACACAAAACAAGGAGAGCAACGAAAAAAAATCGGGCAGTGAAAATGTTTTACCTTTGTATGGTCCTGATTCAATGATGCCCTCTGTTGTTGAAGCGAAGTTGCTGGAGGTGACACAGGACTCTGAAAGATTTAGGGCCCTGGGGACACTGGGGTAGGAGTCCTGTGAAAAATATTCATATAAACAGGTCAAATGGTTCCTAGAAGACAGGCAGCAAAGACAGGGAACTTTCTGCACTTTCTGTGTGTGTGTTTAACATTTGGGGTTCACCAAAAATTAAAAAAAGAAAATATATTAAAAGCACATTAAAAGATTCATATCAACTTCACAATAAAAGCCATTATAATTTGAGTTTTTTTTTTTGTAAATCGGGTGACAGATATGTTCACTCAATTTACATAAACATACTCCCCACACACCTGCTCTCACCTGTATGGTAAGTTTTTGTCATTAGTCAACAGCACTTAATTAAGTACTTCAGCTTTTTCTTTTTAGATTTTTTGGGGGCATTTTAGGCCTTCATTACACAGGACAGCTGAAGACAAGAAAGGGGGAGAAGGGGGAATGACATGCAGCAAAGGTAATGAACCCGCGGCCGCTGCGGCAAGGACTGAGCCTCTGTACATGGGGCGCACGCTCAACCAGGTGAGCTACCCAGGCACCCCTTATTTAATTTTTTATATAATTTAAAAACTGAAGGTTGAGAGGGGCACAAAACAGAAGAGAACCATAAGTTTGGTGTGGGTGCTGCTACTGTATTGTTACGAATGGCCGATTGGGGGGAATGGTTGACTGTACAGAAGCAAACCTTTCATAACATTTATGTCACACTAATGACTGAAGTTAACTCATTGCGACCCTAAAGTAGCAAACAGCAGCTATGTGGTGCACTGTATAAACCTGTGTATGCATTTACAATCAATGCCTGTTTAAAGATTTAACATTTTGAGGCTGCATACATTCTTGTGGCTGTGGCATCCACCCTGCCAGACCGTCAGTGTGACTGTGAGCTATTAGAGGTAAACAGCAGGCCATCTGGAAGCACTGCTGGCTCACAGGCACATGAATGAGAAAGAGAGGGCACCCTGAGGTCCCCATCAAAATGACTTCACTGCAGAAGAATCTCACCTTGACTGTCTTGAAGACGTCATCGCTACATGGAATTAAACCTTTTTGTAGAGCTGCAACAATTTCTTGAATTTTCATTTAAAAATGGGTCGAAAAAAATTAATCTGCAACTATATCGATACATTCGTTAATTGTTTGAGTTTATTTTCAAGCAAAAAAAGAAAAGCCAAACATTTGCTGGTTCCAGCTCCTTAAATGTAAAGATTCTATGCTTTTCTTTGTGACTGTTGGATGAAATAAAAGAAGCAATTTGACTAAGCATTTTGCCCCGTTTTCTGATATTTCATAAACATAATTTAAATTAAAACGACGGCTAATATATGACAATAATTGCTGGTTACAGCCCTACGTTTGCATACATTGCCAAAGACATCAATTTTGCACGTTTGTTTGTACCGTTACATTTCATCCAGGAGTAGAGTTGTTAGTGTTTTATGTCGAGCCAATTACATCATAACAAGGGCTAATAGTGTTGTTAGAGAGACACAATCTTTCAACCAACGACTTTGAGGACATAGTCAATGCTTTGTTTGGGAAGCCAGGAGGCTTCCATTGAGACAATTATACAGTTTTGAGAGATGCACTTACCCTCTGGAATACGCTTTCAGGGCTCTGATCCAGGTCTCCATTGCTAGTGACTGGGATCTCAGCGGCTGAGCCTCTATGGGACTCCTCAGTCATTGTGCTTTGCTGTAATGAGGGGGGTGACATGAAGCAAGTTATTCTATAAATCTATCCCAAATAACTTCAAAGAGAGAGACCTCTATACAAGGGCGTGAGTTTGAGATCCACCTATATTGCGAGGTCGTTTGTTACTGTATATCTTCGGGGGAACAAATACTAACCTGGGGGTTCTTCCCACTAAGGAAATTTTAGGTATCAAACACTTCACTTCCTGCATTCTGGTGAATTATGCAACACTGTGTGCCTTTTCTGCTTTAAAGGAGAATTGCGGCCAATTTTTATGTGAATCTTGATCGCTATAAATATGCGTGTCCTTTCGTTTGAAAAAACCCCGACCCGAATCGGTGCAGGCAACACGGAGTAGCTGCAGCTACGTGTACAAGCTTCCATTGAGCTAAAACGGCAGTTGTCGGGGCAGGTTTTAGAGCGCCTTTGTGACTCTTAACAGACACAAAATGCAACTCAAATGTCTGTGCTACATGAACAGGGCCCTTACGTGACAACAAGATGCGTTTTCAACTCAGACATTGTTTTAATGTCTCGATTCTGCTGGTAGCTAGCTTGCCCTGTTAGCTGCTAGCTGTTAGCTGCCGTCCGTGATAAGTGTGTTCAGCCAACATAACACGCAGCAGTTCCGTGTGTATTTGTAGCTCATCCATTTTGTGTGTAAACGATCTGGTGTTGGTGAGTAGGAGGCTTGGCTGTGTCGATTTGTGTGGTAATTTTAGCTGCGCTAGCAGGCAACACGGAGTAGCCTACTCCGTGTTGCCTGCACCAATTGAGGTTGTTTTTTTTTCTCAAATGAAAGGGGGGGTCACACACAAAAAAAAAAAAAAAAAAAAGAGTCAGGATCCACTAATGGGACACAACAGTTACGGGCTGCCATCTTGTGGACACCGCCATGGAGGAAATGATTGGCCTGGTCCGGGATTTTTTTAATAATATTTGTTCTGTGGATATACATAGAGATGGCATGGCAGTGTGATTTCAGAGTGAGTATATACATTGGTGATAAAAAAGATCATTTCACCATCTCCCCCCTTTTCTTGATTTAGCGGCGTATTGAACACATCTCATATTATGTGCTGCCACCCATTAGGCTATGCAAAAAAGGGAATCAACTAGTTATCTCTAACATCGCCTGTTCGCCATAGCAATGATTTGTATACGATATCTGGTTTCTAGTTGCCATGTTCATGTCAGAGTTTCCTAGCAAATACAAGGCTTTGTGTGTTACAGTGACATCATTTATTTCAGACCGCATTAAACCCTGTCTGTCATGTTTTCTAACTGGTCATTTTGTGGTTAAACTCAAAAAAATATAAATAAATAAATCCTCTGATGCAGCAACGTGCATGGAACTAAATTCTCCTTCCCTCTTGATTGTTCCTGAGGACTGTAATGACACGGCGACACGTTGGCTTGCTTAGCTGCACATTTGCATGCTGGCTTGTAGCAAGCCACAGGGTGGAGACAACAGTTTGTGCCAACATCAGTTTTGTTTAGCCTATGATAGACTGGCTGCCTGTAGTTGCAGGCTGAAGAGACTGCTGTTAGTTTTAGGAGCTACGACACTGACCTAAACACTAAAAAGCTTTACATGCAAGCTCTGTGACTAATAGTGTAAAAGGTGGTTAATGTGGATTACACGCCTGGCAAAGGGGTTAACACTGAAAACATGTATTTTAAAATCAATAAATCAGATTTGAATCTTTGAACAAGATCCTTCAACTATAGGTGGACCTTGACCAATGTCTAAATAATGCAAATGGCTACCGGATCACCAAGTAATGAGATCTGGGTCTCGTCTAAACTGACTAAGCGGGTTTACTCTGTGAGCTAAAAAGTGAGTTTAAATCAATGAACACATTTCATGTGTGAAGCTAGCATGTTTGGTTTCAGTTTATTTAGTAAATTATGTGTTTACTCACTAACAACCAAGTTTATACTGGGTTAATATAGTTTAGTCTAACTCAGACTATGACTTTGAATGAAATTTTTAGAATTTCGTGACCTTGGACACAGTCCCATTGATAGAATACTAAAAAAACAATTAATCAGACGATACAGTATACATAACCAGATAGCTTCTTCAAACCCTGTTTAAAGTCTTAAATCACTAAAAAGGTGGGTCATCTATTGCAAATACATGAAGATAGCATTTTGCTTTGATCACAGTGTGTCATCTGATACTGTAAGGTGTGTTTATAAAGGGTTAAAACTGGTCTCGGAGAAGAACGCTTTATACGTGTTAGGATGTTTGGCTCTCTGGAAGTCAAACCATCTCTTTGTAAAGCCACAACCAAATATTTCTGATTTGCTGAACCAGAATATAACAATATAACAAGACCAAAGTGAAGATTTTATGTTGGTACGTGTGATAAAGACTTTACTTTGAGTGTTGTGTCATGTGACAGACACATAAATACTTAAAAAGGCAATATGACGCCTGCATGCAGGCAGATCAGCACAGACATACACTGACATCAAGTTTAAACAGGCTGTGTGGTAGAAGCACATCTCGGATTACATGCGCTTCAAAAACACAGCGTAAATTGTTGTTTTCTTTTAAATTAGCTGTGGCTGTTGCAGAACTATCCACGTATCTCAATTTAAGATTCATTTTATATTATGAAACCTAATGGGACTCAACCATGTAATCCAAGATGATCAGGGGGTCTCAGAGCAAATAATGATCCAATCTAACATCTGCAAACATTCTGCAAGGAAGCTTGCTAATATCAGTCTACAGGAGCACTGAGTATAAAAGTGGCTGCAAATGAATGCAGCATATGAAAAGGCAAGGTATGACAAGTCATCTTGTGCCGTTGCCTACAGTTCAGTATCCTGGATACAAGCTAACATGACGTGGGAGGAAGGGATAACAACAATAAACGAATTGTCCAATTAGCTGCGTCAGCTGAAGAGGAAGGAATCATGGCTTGCCTCTCAAACTACAGAAGAACGTGACACATAACCACGTTGCACAATGCCGGGATTAAGCTGCAAAAAGCACGGAAAATGTATCTTTAAGTAAAATCTATGGATTACAACTGTGTTGCATTTAGAGTTACTAAATGAAAAGAATGAAAAAAAAAGAAAATAACATTTTTTATTTTAAATATGTGTGATCTGATGTACAATACTGGCACCGAGCAGCGAATGTAAATCGACATCCTGAGGAGTCGCACATTCCAACGACACAAGAAATGTGGGACTGCCTGAGAATGTGCTGCCAGGAGTCCAAATCCGTTTCACTTAGCCAACCATGTGACTGTCTGACAGCATGTAGAACTCAAAAGCTCTATGTACACCCAACTAACAAACAGGGAAAAATTTAAAGGAAGTGGCATCATAAAAACATCATGTACAATACATGTCACTTGCACACAAACAGTCAGTGCCCAACAAAAGAAGGCAAAAACTTTATAATAATATACATATAGATTGCATAGCAATAAACAGCAAATAAATCCTTCTCAACAATCACTTTGAGATAGGCCACACTTATACAAAGCAGAGCAAGTGTATGAAGCCTTGATCATCCCCAAACACACAAGGCACATCACAGAGCAACACACAAGTAAAAGAAAGAAAGCCACCGACTGCATCATCAACACAGATACACCAGCTATATATATATTCCTTAAAACCTCCAGCAAAGCAGAATGAAATCTGAAACACATCTATCAGGGAGAAACAAACAATCTCTTGACAGCTATAACTCAGGTTCATGTAGTTGATTATATCACGTAAAGCTTTACAACTAAATTCAATCTAATACTCAATGATCATATTGGAAAGAGACCACCACCACGACAGCAAGTGAAGATCAGAACAGCAACACGAACAAGAGCACAATGAGGAAGTGCTAGAAGAGCATCCAAAGTGGAGGTAAATATCACCTTTGTTTCAGTGTGAGAATCTCCACTTTCCTCTGGTGTTTCAGCCGTTTCAACATGACGATTTGTCTCGTGTGCCCCATTTTCTACACTGTCAGACATGTGTGCAGCATCGCTGCCACTGCATGTCTTCACCACACTCTCTTTCTGAATGCCCTCATCCTCCTTCTGAATAGCCGTGTTTTCTGCATTTTCTTCGGCGCTGTCAATATCAATGTCGTACAGCACATCATCTCTGTCATTTCTTCCTCTACTGTTGTCTACACTCGCCTGTTTTACATCCTCCCTCAAACTCTCTTCTGCTTTGTCTGCCTCCTCAAAATCCATTTGAGAGTCCTCGGCTGAGGTCTTCCCCGATTCAGCCTCAAGACTAACTTCAGACATACCTGAAAACAGACAGATAAAAGGGTATAAATAGGTCCTACCAAGCTAGTAGACTGCTTATAGTGCACTAATACAGTACAATAAAGGAGTGCAATACAAGTATACCTCCGTTTTGTGCCTGTATGTGAATATATTATCATTACAATCAAGTCTGGGCTAAGGATTTATTTTTCCTTAAAGATAAATCTGACAATATTTGAAGGTTGTTTATAACACTTGCTGCTGTTTAGATGGCCTTACCAGAAACCTCACAGACTTTCTGGATAAAAGCGCTTGATAAAAATATATTTTTTACTTTTTCCTCCCATGTTGTGACTATTTTTAAGAATGTAGCTGGAATGACAAATCTCATTGCTCATTTTGTACAACACAAGAACAATATGAATGCATTATTATTGTGAATGAATTAAAGTATGTAGGCTAGATAGACTTTGTTCCCAAATTGGACATTTGTTTGCACACTGTGTACACTATCCATGTCTATTAAACATGGATGCATCCATACAGCACGTACACCCAGTCAGACACTCCCACATAAAACATCCATACACGCAAACTCAATTGTTTTAATTTTGGCTCATTTCCTACAAATCCAAAGAGAAAGGCCACTTCCAGCTAGCTACCTTCATTGATGGGTTTTCACTTTGTAAAACCTTTGACTGGATTTTGTACGAGTTTGTGCTCTACAGATACACTTGAATTTTATACTGTTCTGTTAGCTGGTAAGGCAAGGTGCTCATTTCCAGGTTTTCAGCTCACTGCAGGAAAATACGACCCATTTCTATCGTGATTACTGAGATAGGTTTGGTACTTCAGTGACATTAAGCTAGATGGGAAATGACGTGGATGCTACTACTTGTACAGTTGACAAGTCAAACAACACTGCTGTTGTCACAATGTTTGCTCTGTTTCTCTGTAACATTGCACACCGGAACTAGCTAGCTCTCACGTTTAGCAGAACAATTACCTGTTGCAGCCTTGCAGCACAGTCACCTGACTCGCGAGGGTGTCCAAATGATAAAATACTTATACATGCTAGTAACGACACATAACATTAATATAACTTAATGAAGTGTTATTGCTATATTGCATGGTTAAGGCTATTTGGAAAGCAAGCATTCAACAAACATTTATGTAGTTTCACCTCCCAGTCAGTTAGCTAGCTTAAAGCTGTCCACTACTTTTAATGTATCAAAGCCGTTGACGTGTTTGCTGACGTTAACCTAGCTAAACAGAAGATAACGAACCTATGAAAAACTTAAATAACAGCACTTTAAATGGTTAACGGTATTTTACTATTCCGCCATACAAGTAACTCAATGCCACAAGGGAATGGCGATGCTCACAACTTTAGTTAACATTAACGTTACCTGTGTGCGGTCGTGGCTAACTATTTAGCTAGCTGCGAACTGTTAGCCGTTGTCGTAACGTTAGTTCACTGAACTCCTTTTTGTCGTGCCGCACTGTGCTTCTTCCTGAAAGGCAGTGGGCCTGCTGTTAATGCAAACGTTGCATATAAATATTCTACTAATTTGTCATCGATGGTCCTCGACTCTCCTGAAGCACACTAGACTTGTTTGAACCCCGGAAAGACTGATCCACTGTGCGGACCGGGCCGTCGGCTGTCATCAGAGGCAGACCACATCATTTGCTGCATGCGCTCGCCCCCTGCGGTTAAAACATGCTCTTTGCAGGTCTTCTTCTTCTTCTTCTTCTGTTGGCTTTCCGGCAGACTAGATGCCTCGTGGCATATTGCTGCCTCCCACAGGACATTTTATGCACCAGTCAAAAGTATTGTCAGCTTCAGTGGAGTAGTCCTGTCGCAGAGATGTAATCCATGACGGCTCACTATCTCACATTTATATTCAGGGGGATTTAATAAGTCTCTCAATGTCATGTGCTGTATTCCCCCTTTGCAGTTTGTGTCCAAGGTCTTTAAAAAGTGAATTTAGAGGAAAATATATTTAGACACGTTAGGTAAAAAACAAGACAATGAGCAGACTATGAGAAGCTTTGCTTAAAGCTAATGTACTTGCACTTACTACTTGGTGTCTGGAGTTTGAACCTTCACAGTTGAATGCACTTAATTGTAAGTCGCTTTGGATAAAGGCATGTAAATGACATGTAATGTAATGTAATGTAACTAATATTCTGGTCAAACCTTCCTCGTTAATGTTTATCTCAGCTACAACTACAGTTTTCTCCCTGTAACGTTGGCTTACTCATAGATATATGGGCTTACTACAACGTAGCATTACACAACAAACTCAATTTCCCATATGCCCCGGGATGTGGGACGCACAGTTGCGTTGCAACGCAAGCTGATCGAAGCTGAGGCAGTCCAGCTAGAGGCCATATTGGAATCTATGAAGTCGGCTTGCACTTTGATGGAATAGAGTGTCTGTATTTTTGAGAGTCTCTAAATCGCTATCCCGGATTTATACCCGAGTGATTGCGCCAGGCATTCCACTTGAGACCCTGCCAAGTCTGGACGGCAAGTTGTCTCGCTTCGTTTGTGGAAAAAATGAGTCCAACCGATGCTAAACGAGGGGCTAAACGCAGGAAGAACAAGCGGGGCGGTGGCAGTAGTTGCAGTGCTGTATGCAATACCAGCGGTGGCAAGGCCGGGGTTGCCTCGGCCCTTGGCTGTGCGGGAACATCAACATCTGCTTCTGTCGTCAGCTTTTTAACACCTGGCAGCACAGGCAACGGGAATATAGGGTCCATCGCGGGCATAAACGGAGAGGTAAGAGTGTCAGGCAATGTTAACCGGTGGATGTCAAAACTGGGCGACTAGCTAGCAGCGTTATCAACGACACACATCTGATTTGGGCCCGACAGTGATGCGAGTAGGACAGCTAGCTAACTTAACCTATGCGTAGCTAGAAATTAAATGTGCTTTGTGGAATACCGTGCCAGCTAGCAAGTTTTAAGGTTATAGCTGTGTAGTAAAACTGGTCTCGTTATATGGTAATAAACTGCCGTAAACATTAGGCTAATTGTACCCTGGCCAAACGCTGTGACTACTATCGTTAGCTCAACAACTGAGACACCACGAAGCATTACTTTGAGCTAACGTTAAAACAGTCCAGGTAGGTGAAGATTACAGTAGCCAAACCAAGATTTTTTTCGGGAGCATCATTAGGTTCAACAAAGTTGGACCACAGGCTGCTATTACACAGATAAACATTAATGCTAGCTAATGCTAACAGTGAAGAGTACTAACAACTTAAGCCCCGTCGGGCCTTGATGTGTTTTTACAAGCTGACCTTCTACTTTTCTTGCTTCTAAAGAGTTTAACTTGGTTATATTTGCCTGATGAGCTAAACCAACTAACTAACTTAAGTTATCCAATGTTGCCTAGTTATACACCATTAGCGCAAACATTAGCACTAAAACAATAACTCACATTGATACCATACGATGTTAGCTAGTTTTTGTATCAACTGACCCATGTTTAATAGTTCTACTCATATATGTCCGTTCACAAGTTAGTTGGTTAGCTTTTGGGGTCACAAATACCACACTATACAACACAATTGTACATTTGTCATTCAAAGGTAAACATAGGCTTTCATTTTGCAAAGACAGCTAGCCTCCTAACTAGTAAATAACCTCCTTCTGTGGATGTTGTGAAAACCTTGCACATCATGAGCATTACATACTCTGTTCATCATAAAATAAAATACACTCAGAAGTGCTGCATGATATGTTTACAAATTGGATTAATTGTAGTCAGTTGATTTTCTACTTGTATTGATATACAGAAGTGTGTCTAATAACAGCTGACCATCCACTATTAAGTTGTATGTAATTCTTGGAGCCAAATTATCGGATATAAATGTTAATCAGTCAAACAGGTTTATGCAAATTACAGAAAGAGCAAACATAACCTAAACTAGATACTACTGGGTGCAAGTGGGCTAAATGTGTAAACATCAGTTATGGACACGTTATGTTAATATGGTAGTCTACCTGGCTATCTTGGGCATGCCTGACTGTATGGCCTAACAATTTTCTGGCTTGAGTGTAGCTTGGAAACTCAAGAAAATACTGATTTTTACTTTCGCCATGTAGCGATTTGAAATGTGATGTTGTAATTGACCTACTCACCAAGCTAATCAGCCATAGTTCCTAAACAAAATGATCAATCTCAGCGACAGGCGATTCACTCTTATAGACATATTATATGTTCACGGTGTGTAAGTGTGGTCAGTTCTATGTAAACACTGAGTTGTTTGTGTCCCTCAGGTCAAAGTAAACAACAGTGTTACACCACAGTTTACGGAAGGACCAGTGAATGCTGACTTCTCCGGGGTCCTTCAGGTAAATTTACATCCGGTGTTTCAGAAGTTCGTTTGAGGCCACTGTGAGATTTTCTTCCAAAGCCTTGTCCCATTTGCCAAGCACAGTTTACATCTTGATGCCAGAAGATGAAGCACGCTACAAGATGACTTCATTTTGGTTTTATTTTATTGCCTTTACTCAGAAAATATAAAACATTCAGTGCATCACTTTTAATTTTTTTTAATTTTTCAACAACAGTTTTCTAGTGCTGATAACTCAAATGTAGCTTTCTGTTAGCATTTAGCCATATTTAAAGTGACTGTCAACAAAAATGTGGCTTTAACCAAACTTTATATTGTCCTGTTGCAAAGATCTTGGACAGCAACGTTAATATCTATAAACATAGAAAACCCGCTAAACTGGATATCAAAACATCAGGACAATTAATGATGACGTTATATCCAAAATGAGTGTTATTTGAATGTATGCCTTCCTTCATATAATGCATAAAACATAACTGTGCCCATATCCATATCTCTGTAGATCTTGTCAAAATGTTCTTTCCAAATTAAATCAGTCTGATTGACAGTTCTTACAAAAGTATTAACATGTGTATTACTGAACATGTTCAAATATGTTGTCCTGTTTACATGCACCAAAGTAAGTAATCAATTGGCTGTAACATTGTTTTGTGTGTATTGTTCAGAACAAGAAATGTTTTAGCACACACGGTCAATCAAATAATTTACCTAGCGCTTGTCCAAAATATGTTAAGTGGCTGTTGACCTGCGCTACCTTGTGTTTTTTATGTTGTAAATATTGCTTATGTTATGATGGCAACAAATTACTCTAAATAGGTCAGGGGGGATAAGTCTCAATTTAATTCCTTTACAAAATTGATTTTTTTAACAAATTTAAAGTAGAAATGTGAGGAACATGGTTAGATGCTGCTTATTTTCACTGACTTTTGCAGTATACCAAAAATATACAGGCAAACATCCGGAGGGAAATGATGGCTTTCTTTGCTCTCCTTTTTCAGTTTAGTCAGAAAATACTACTGCTGGAGAAGTGAATCAAGTTGAGTAAACCACAGCACTCTCAGATTCAGAATCTCCTGGGAACTACTAGTACACCTATAAAAATGTCGCTGAAATGGATGCAAAATGGCTTTTGTGATTTTAAAAAGGTTGCTTCTCTCTGACAAACACCGCCAATGTGGAGATCATTAATTGAAACTCCTGGCTGCTAATTATGTGTTTGTGCCACTCTGTGGTTCAGTCACTGACAAGGCTGCACATTAAGGAAAGGTTCCAGTGTTTTAATGGAGTGCAGAGGGGGCGGTTTAGACAGCTGGTGTATCCAGAGTGCAGAGTGCAATGGCTTACAAAGGGATAGAGTGTGACTTGCCTTGGTATATAGCAGATATACAGTGAAGCAGACTGGTCAATCTTGGAGCCAATTGTTTTCATCTTAAACCTTATTTTTAGAGAGAGGCTTTCGTTTGACTGTCTATAACAAATATTCAGTTTTCCTTCAAAATAGCCTGTGTTTTCTTTTAAAAAAAAAAATTATAATTTTTTTTTTTTAAATGTTTAATGCAAATGCTAAAGTGGCTGTGTACCTTCTACTTCCTTCTACTATCATGCTCATCACAGACCCCATTCACGTTTGGCTTAAACCAGCGGGCTCCCTACACCGCAGGCGATCGCTGCCTCTTATGCCGATGTGAGCGCAAGGACAGTGCTGTGCCTTCAGAGGCAGGGATCTTGGGCCAAAATGGTACGGCACAGCCCAACAAGACACCCAGTGCCCTCCAGCTGCCTCTGTGGGTGTGCTCTGACTGCAGGCGCACAGTGGAGAAGGAGGACCGACACACTGCTCTGGAGCAGTCGTTGGGGGTAAGTCACCTGGGTATGGAGAGTTTTAAAAGCTGCGGGGAAGGTGGTGAAGTTAAAAGATGACGGTCAAACGTTTGTGGCTGAGAGAACTGTGGTTCCTCTGGTTCTTTGAATGATTCCACAGTTTCCAAAACATTATCTGTCTCAGCACTGATGTCAGATAATCTGCAGTTTAAGTCACACAGCTGCAGTCAGTCTTTCAGTGGATGGTGCAGCAGCTCTTGTGTTCACATCCATTTCTCTGCCAGAAAAGCTCAAACAGATGGAGCAACCAGAAGCAACAGCTGTTGTAGTTAGAAAATGTTATAAAGGACATACTATCATTTATATTTTTCACTTGGCTTCACTTTGAGCTATAGCTAAATAACAGTATGTAGGTCAAATGTGCAAATTGTGTGAAGTTCTTAAAACAAAATGCCAATGCAGTGGATCAGCTACTTGCAATACTATATTCAATATTTGTTCATACATGATTTACATTGGTTGTTTTCAATATCTGTATTTCTAACTTTCAGATGTTCTTTATACTTTGTAGATGTTGGATTTGATTTACATATCCGAGCATGACTTTACACTCTCAGGACTATGTTATATAAATGCCATGATGTCTAAGACTAATGACTCTTCATATACAGAGCTTCTTTATGTTAGACGACCTGGCTATGTGCTCAGCCCTGCGACTTTGTAAGGACACCACCAATTGTTTCGGCTGTAAGCAGTAGGGCTGCCACCTCTTAGTCGATTAGTCGACTAATCAGTCGTTTTGGTCTTAGTCGACTAAGATTTCTTTAGTCGATTAGTAATTTTTTATGCTTATTCATATTTAATTACTTATTTCCAAGAAACTTCTGAGCACATTTATGGTAAACACAAGATTTAAAGTGGTGCTTTTGCAGGATTAATTGTGGAGAAACTCAGTTTTACAGATGGTTAATTAACTACATTTATATTGTGCTTTTCTAGTCTTAACCACCTCTCAAAGCGCACAGCTCTGTCAATTAAATCAACTAATCGATTGTGTTAGTCGACTAAGAATTTCTTTAGTTGAGGACAGCCCTAGTAAGCAGTCCAACAAAGTGCTGCCGCGAGGGACTAAACGCTGAGAGATGCATAAACACACTGACGCGCTCAAGATTGTATTGCAGTGATGTATTCCTCCGCATGAAATACAACTAGTACTGCAGTTACCAAATGTAAAGTTACTTTGAGTCAAAATAAGTGCGTTAGTGCAGCGGTCAACAGAATGTGTTTGCTCACCCCCTCTCTGTCAAAGCCCCAAAAAAAACCCAGGTGAAGCAAACAAATAGGTTATCACTGCGATGAAAACACCCACCACCTACAATAGAAGTGCACAATATAATCAATAAATAATATAAATGAGACCGTAAACATACAATATGTGGCTCCTACTAGGGCTGGGACGATTCGTTGACGTCATCTATTACGTCCACGCGTTAAAAAAAAAAAAAAAAAAAAAACATTGCTGCCTCCAGCAACAGCACAAGTATGGATTCCTCACGAGTTCAACAACACGACGAGAAAAAGGCTTGCACACTGTCTTCTAAAGTGTGGGAGTATTTTACTCTTAATGCAAACAACAACGTGGTAGTCTGTAGACTTTGTAAAATGCATCACTGAGTCAGGATAACCGCAGCAAAACACCATAAGTTCTGCTCACCTTTTTGCTCTGCTCCCTTTCCCTACCAAGTAGAGTTTAGATTCTCTGCCCGAGCCCGAACTCGACCCACGGGCCGGGTCGGGACGATATTTCCTGCCACTGTCCCCAGGCCGGGCCGGGCCCTTGATCAAGCATTTGTGTTTTTTTAATCATTACTTTATTAGCCCAATTGGGTGGGGTGCTATGCCTCTCCAGCTTCTCCCATAGATCTGGGTATGTCCTGCACTGACTTGAGCATGAGGTCAACTGTGCTAAAATCGTGTCTCCCCCATCTGTAGCACTGTCTTCCATAATTGCGCAACCAGGTTACATTGTTTCAGATATCTCACAAGTCACGGTTGATTTTTTTTTTTGTGCCCGATCTAAGCTTTACTCCCAAGCATGTGCGATTATCAACATAGTGACACGGAATGTGTTCCCAGCAGTAGCCCAACGGTACGGTAGTCCGTTGATTTAGTTTACCATCATCATGACTGACCCAATCGATTTATTGATTATTGTTATATTAGACACTCTGCAACTTGCCTTGCCTTGATACATCTGATTTCATATGTTGCTAAAATTGCAATTCTTTACTGTAAGATTAAAGGGAGAAGAGCTTGGTTGTTAAACAAGAGCTTATTCTTATTTTACCTACTACTGTTTAAAAAAAGCAAATACAGGCGACTCTTTTTGCACTTGCTCTGTTTACTGTAAGTTTTTTTTGTGTTCCTCCTAAAAGTGACTTTATTTTGTGGTTGGATTGATAGCCTACATCTGGCTTAAGGTTGCACCAAAAATTTATTTTACTTGAACAGTAAACAATTTTAATAAATAGAGATTTGAACCTTATTGAAATTGTTTTTGTGTAAATTGATAATAATTGAGCAATTGAAAAATGAATCGTTAGATTAATCGTTTAAAAAACAATTGTCTGGGACAGCCCTAGCTCCTACACCAATGTTGAAGTGGAAACATCTTGTGATTCCACATAGCTTTTTTTTTTAAACTGGGAAGTCACCTTTTGTTCCTCAGAGTTGTGTTTATAAGGGTGTGATTATTCAATGTAATTAATAAGGCTCTTGGCTATTACAGGAACGCGACTTATTGGGACTTTAGCTTATTCACCGTATCCCCCAGAGTTAGATAAGTCCATACATACCCTTCTCATCTCCGTGTGTGTCGTAACTCTGTGACGCACCCACCGCTAGCCTAGCTTAGCGCAGATCTTGCAGGTAACCAGCTCCATCTAGCCTACTGCTCCCAATAATTGACAAAATAACGCCAACATGTTCCTGTTTACATTTTGTGATTTGTATAGTCACAGCGTGTACAAATAACAAGGTCACATTAGACACAGCCATCTTCTAACCGTATACAAACTGGGAACTATATTCTCAGAAGGCGAAGCACTGCTACTTGGGCGGAGTGATTTGCTCGCAGCACCTGAGAAGCCCCTTGGTGAGGAGCAGAGAGTTTGCCTGGAGTTTGCTCAGAGTTTGCTCATCACTCCGCCCAAGTAGCAGTGCTTCGCCTTCTGTGAATATAGTTCCCAGTATGTCTACGGTTAGAAGATGGCTGTGTCTCGTGTGACCTATTCGTACACGCTGTGACTATACAAATCACAACATGTAAATAGGAAAATGTTGGCGTTATTTTGTCACTTATTGCGAGCAGTAGGCTAGATGGAGCCGGCTTTTTTCTTAAAAAAAATTTTTTGTTTTCATTTGGTTTGATTTAGAGCAGTATAATAAGCAGAACAATCAGTTATTTGTTGTATAGGCTCTAAGCAATAGATTCATATTCCACCATTGATTTTTAAGCAAAGCTGATTGTAATTACTGTTATGTATTTCCACTGCCACTACTGTGTTTAAGCTACAATTTGGTTGTGCGACTTGAGCCTCAACTCTTATCAATCAGAAGTAATGTGTAACTATAATTATTGTTTTAACACAGAGGTAAATTCTTGATAATTTCACTGTTTGCACATTAATAACATGTCTCTGAATTATCGGAAATTCCTGAATCATTCATTACTCAACCATTTGATTAGGAAACTAAAGCACCAAATAGGCTATTGCATATTGTAGCAAAATTCTAAATTAACATTATTTTATCATGTTAGGTACAAGATTTCTGAACTACAAGGAAACATGGGCTCTAAAGACACCTTACTGTCTTACTGGTTCTAACTGTTACATTGTTGTTATGCTATTGATCAGGCTTTATATCAAGGTATGTCCAGGGGATTGGTTTTCCTTGTTGTGGGTGTGGGTGCCTTGGACATGGCTGTTTGGCTTGGGTTTGGTTTCCTCATAAATGTATTGTTCCACTGCATCCTCACAGCAGTGGGGTACCATGCTGACTCACAATGTCATGGCCCTGCAGTAAACCGAGCCAAACCACTGGAAAGCTTTTACTGTGAAGCGGCTGAAGAAAGTTAGCCTGGACAAAAATGTAACAATGAAATACAGTATAGCTCTAATAGCTTGGCAATGATGAGATCAGAAACCGGGGAGGCTCCTATCTTAGTGACAGACTGCTAACCTCAAAACTCCCAACATGTGATTCACTTACCCCATGCCATTCCTGTTGTATGGATTGGTTGGCATCGTGTCCGTATTACAGGTTCTTAAATCGGCTTTCAGACTCGCTCCATGGATTGGCAGATCCCAGCTACTGTACCTGGACTTCTTCTGTGGTCGGCTCATAGCACATCTTCTTTCTTGGCCTTGTAGCTGCAACAGTGAACAAGGAGAAAGTTATTGGTGTTAATGTCCAGATCTTTGCAACCCACAGTTCCAGCTTTATAAAGATATTATTTTTTCTTGGAGAAATAAAGTAAAATACTCCTAAATAATAGTAGTAGTAGTAGAGTAGATCCACATTGCCAATATATGCTTTATTTTACGCTGACGGTTGTTACCCTGCGTTGTTGCAGCATCTTATGAACTTTAAACATCAAAACATAAGCATCAAAAGACATAAATGTGCTTCAACAAACACATTAATTGCTAAGTTTCTTTGCTCTCTTGCATCTTGAGCAAAGTATAAAAAATTGTTCTGTATCTTAGTGTCTGTGTGTTATATTTCCCACAGAGCCAGGACTTCCTTTTGCACATGCCTGTGGGTAACGGAAACCTGGGCCAGGAGGCAGCCACGGGGGACAGACTGACCGCTGCTGTGCCTACACTACCCATGCTCCCTGCCCCGGACCTCACCGCACCAATGCCTGCTGATACAGTGTGCAGCTGTGAAGCCTGCAATGAGAGACGGTCAGTTCAGAGTGATGACCATTCAAAGTGTATTTCATTTTGATGTATTATTTAATCTTTTTTTGTTTTTAAAGTCGATGTGATCTTAATGAAATTGTGTCCTGAATAACAGGGAGATCTCGGCTGAATCGGAGAGGGAGTCACAGCAGCTACAGAACCACTGGTCGGAGGTTCGCTACCTGGTGCGCTGCATCTACCGTCAGACAGGAACACCGTTAGCAGATGACCATGACCAGCCCCTAGAGAGAGACAAGGAGGGCATGAAGGAGCTGGTCGATAGGTAAAACTGCTTTGTCTTATTTCTCTCTTTCAGGGTGTTTGTCCACTAGGGGTCTCTATTGAACTGTGGATGAAAGGGCAAAAGCCTCTTAATATAACAACCAGGAATGACCGCTTTGGAAAGGAATGACAACAACAAGTTGAAACTAGTGCCATCCCTACTGTAAGCGGTCTGGTTAAAAGCCCCATAAAATTGCATCTTTACTTCCTTGATATGATGCATTTCTTGTTGAAACAGGACCTTTGGCTGTCCCATGACTCACTGAGGGAACAATTTAAACTGTAGACCAAGGGGAGATTAAAGGTCCAATATGCAATATATGTACTGTATTAAATCAAAAAATGACCACAATACTGTAGATCATCAGATATTAAGGAAAGCTGAAATACTATCTTCTCTGACAACAATGCTAAAGCCAGTATTTTCTCCTTAGAAATTTCTATTCCTGGGCGGAATGTCTGTGATGGTTTTGGCCTGTGTGTTGTTGTCGACTGCCCATTTTGACACCTGGGTTGCCAGACATTAAATGCAAAATCAATGTGCGTCAGCCGTAGCAGCAACCAAACAAACTGGATTATCAGAGTTAGATTCATTCTACCTGACCCAAAGAAACTCGGCATCTTTCTAAACAGTTGCATGACCAGAGACCTGGTAAAACACGGGTAAATATATGATGTGCATTTAAAAGATGGAGACCGGTTAGAGCCCAAAAGGACTCAGAGTTGTCTAATTTCCCCCTGAACAGGTAACTAAGCATTGAGCTTTTCACGGTTATTAGTTGGGATGGGCATTTCAGTCATTTCAACATCCGTGTGCCTAACAACGGTCTTTTTAGCGGTTGTTAAAGTAAAGTTTAGCCGATTTAAAAAGGTGACTGTCAGCTGGCTACAGAGAGACGAGCTAGAGCACGGGCTTATGACTGTCAACATAGCCAGCAGCTACTCCGCTGCACTGTGGAGTAATGTCTGGCAATGTGACACTAGCATCAAGCCAACGTTGACATTGTGGGACATTGGGTTCAGTGTTCTCAACCTGGCAACTCCATAAACTTAGAGTCTGGGGCGGAGGGGCTGGCTCTCACCATCATCCGTACCATATTGCACCTTTTAAGTAAAAAAAAAAAAAAAAAAAAACTGTTTTATTTGGTCGTAACGTCAACAGGACGTATTTGCCATGTTTTCTTTTTTTTTTTTTTTTTTTTGCCGTTTTAATTTATAGTAACCTGTCCTGTCTTAATGTATTACCCTTTTTTTTATTTATTTAAAGATTAATCACTTTTATTTTCTTCCTGTAGACTCTGTAAGAAGGACCCCTACCAGCTGTATCAACGGTTGGAGCAGCAGGCGCGTGAATATGTCTTGGAAATGAAGGTGCGGCTACTGAAGCATCTATCTACAGGACCCAAGGCTACAGGACCAGCGGGGACTGTGGCTGCAGCCCTGGGTCCTCCTCAGGCCTACCAGTTCATCTCCCTGCTGCTGGAGGAGTACAACGCCCTCTGTCAAGCTGCACGCACCATCAGCAGCTTCCTGCTCACCCTGGTCAGTTTACCTTTTGTGTAGCCCGAGCCACAGGGATACTGTTTGCTGACCTGCAAGTGGCATCAAAGGCATTTTTTATAGCCTGTTTTTACTGTGTTTGCTTCATCTATAGTCCCTTTCACACAGCCTGTTCAAGGCGGGACTGTTGCGCTGTTAAACCGCCATGCCGTTCTGTTTAAATAGAGAATGAATGGGGGGCAGAGTTGTTCTGCCAGCAGCGGATGTAGTAACAGAGCTGAATCGACTTCTGAGTTAAAGGGACAAGCAGAAATCAACTTCTAGAGGAGAGTTTACCTGCGAGAGTGTGTATGCCCTCCAGCGCTTGCAAAGCGAGGTGGCTGCTCTGTGCGCGTGCTGTTTAGTTTAATACATGCAGGTGCCATTCTTTCCCTCTTCCTATGTGTTGTTTAACGCTCGCAGCTGCCTGTACAACTTCTCGATTGTTTAATTGGTGCACAAAGGGTGATATCTGCTCGTGAGCATGGTTTATCGTGCTCGCGAGATATGACACAATCCTGACGCCCCACCTATGATTCTAATCCCCCTTTTTTTTTTTTTTTCAGGAAAATGAGCACCTCCAGAAATTCCATGTGACGTGGGAGCTGCACAACAAGCACCTTTTTGAGAATCTGGTGTTCTCTGAAACGATCTTGCACAGCAGTTTACCTGCACTGGTTGCACAGCTGAAGTAAGATAGTTTTAGTAGTTTAAAGAAAGATATGACTCATCCATCAATGTCACGTTTCAAAATAAAATACGTTTTTTTTTTAATTAACTGTTGATCTTACTGTAGTGAACAAAACAAAGTCTACAAATCTCTTGTCTTAAACGATAAAACAAGTGTCTTTAATGATTTGTCTTATTCTGCATCTTTTTTAGACATGGCACAGCCTCCCATGATTCATACAATGAAGATATGTACAGGACCTTGTTCGAGAGCTACCATCAGCTGCAGCAGGAAATGGCTACGGTGGCTACTGAATGGCAGGAGTGTGAGAAGAGGATTGATGACTATGTAGATGAACAGGTATACACATCCAAGACATATATATATATATATATATATATATATATAACCGGAACTAACAGTATTTTATTAATAAAAATGTGGTACTTGATAAAGATGCCGTAATTAAAGCTGTAAGGATGTGACTTTTTTACAGTTGCTTTTTAAGGTGGAGGGTCAGAGTCTCACCAACCAAAGAACAGAGCCACACAAGTCCTTGATTAGCAAAAACGTAAGAGATTTAAAAAAATAAATAAATAAATAAAACTTCAATATTTTTTATGTATTCCATTTATGGAAGTTTATGTTCTTCTCATTATCTGCCAATTTCCAGACTTTGAAGACTAAGCAGCGAATGCTGAAGGAGGACTGGGAGTTCTTTAAGCAAAGAAGATTAATAGAAGAACAGGTACACAACAAGAATATGGAGCCATCATGGCAGATTTTAGTGTGCAATTCTGCGCGTCAGAGCAGTTTTTTTTTACATGTTGTTCTCTTTATAGTTACCTAACAGTAAGAAGTCTCCCCCTGAAGAAAACAACTTTACAGACACTATGAGAATGCTGTCATCTCGTCTGAGTATTCCCGACTGCCCAAATTGCAATTATCGAAGGAGGTGAGTTTCCAGGATTCACTGGGATTTCATTTTCTGCCCTGAGATGTCACTTTCAGTGTAGCGAATTCAAAACATACTTGAAACTACCTTTTACTGACAAATCAAAGAAAATATATTATTTTTTATCTATTTACGTTTGTCATGATCTTCTCACGTCAAAGGTTTTTCAGTTTTTGAAAGATTTCATTCCCTAACTTTGAGTTGTCAAGTAATTGATCCCACCTTAAATATTATGCCCATTTCTCATCTAATCAGTGAGCTAAGTGTGAGAAAACTTGAAATTTGAAAGTTTGTGTTCTACATGGATGGTGACATCTGTAATTCCTATTGAAATGGTTATCCAAAGTAAGGCCACTATGAACTCAACTTTTAACTCTGCCCCCTTTATCCCCAATGTTTGGCAATAATAATAATTATTTTCTCTCCATATAATTGTATTGTGACAAACGTTACTATAACAAAACGTTGAGAAAAACACGCAAATGAACAGGAGTTTTAACACCTTGCTTTTTACCATGCCATTTTGAATACTTAACAATATTGAGATAATGCTGTGATAAATATTGCAATTTAAATTTTGACCATATCACCTACCCTTACCAACAGGTGCACGTGTGATGACTGTAGTCTATCCCACATCCTGACATGTGGCATCATGGACTCACCCATCGCTGAGGACCTCCACATCAAGCTGCCCTTGCAAGGGGAACCTCCCCGCGACTACCTGGCAGAGGTGCACCCTCCCAGCCTCTCCTCTGGCAGTTCAGCATCTGGCTCCAACTCCAGCTCTCCCATCACCATTCAGCAGCATCCAAGGCTCATTCTGCCTGAAGGGGACACAAACACTTTGTAAGTCCGTCACTGTCCTATCAAGTGGTTGTCAGTGCTTGGTAACAGATCATTTAGGCACAGTTTAGTATTTGGTATATACATAGACAGTTAAATGGACCAACAGATCCCGTTGCTCTAGAAGCACTTTTCCGGTGAGCGCTGAGCGTTACTGCGCAGCCTCCAACTGAGCTTGAAGACGTAGATGTGACGTGAACAACGTGTCTGAAAGTTGGAAGTCTTCTGGTAGCTGTGACAAGAGAAATCTCAATCATTCCCAATCTTACAGACTGAGAGCGTAGGTATATGTAAGGAGATAACATGGGCACAGGCTAATTATTGCTAACTAACATGCTAGTTAACATTAGTAATTAAACTTAAACAGCTAATGTAAGTCGAAACTGCCTGCGAGCTTCTCCTGTTCTATACGGTAATTCCTCTACTATTCGACAGTAAGTCGCGTGGTTACGACACAATCGTTAGCCTATTTTTACTAAAACGTCTGCTACGGAGCCATAACGTGAGGTACAAGGTAATGGAGCCTTTTATACATGTCGTGTTTCTTTAGAAATAAACAATGGACAAATAAAAGTCTTTAAACACTTCAGATGTAAAGTTGTTCGCTGTCAAAGTGACGTCAAAATGAATGGCAGTCAAAGGCGCCATAGGAGGTACGCGTTGTGAAGAGAGACTTGCCCCCTTGGGTATATCGGATCATAATCGCACACCTCTTCCTATAAACAATAATTCTCTTTCCCCACACTCCCCCTGCCACTAACATGAATACTAATTTCTCTCTTCTTTTAGTATTAGTGATGATGACGAAGTGCCTCCGTTGTCCAGTAAGTTCGGGGACATCTACCCTATGAGTGGTTATGAGGATAACAGTGTTGTGACCGCTGCTGTGAACGGCCTCCATGATGACATCAATGGGGAATGTGAAAACATGGAACTAAAGGCGCGGGTGAGTTCTGTACTGATGTACATTACTTCAAAAAAATGCCCAAGATTAGTTGTGAATTTCCCTGCCGAGTTTCTGGATGATGAAACTGACGTTCATTATGAGTGGGCTACCGGTAGTTCGGCAAATGTTTTGTGTACTGTTTCCTTAACCCATTTGCTAATTGAGTCTTCTTTGTCCAACACGTTTCTGTATCAGTCTGCTCGTATGACCAGCAGCAGCAGTTCATCAGAGGGTGACGAGGAGGAAGTTGATGGTGAGATTGGCGGGGAGCCCCGAGGGCAGCAGGAGGAGCTTTCCTCAGGAAAGACCAACAGTCCTCCACCTTCTTACAACCACCAACAGGTGTTGTAACCCTTTTTAATAAGCTTTTTTTGTTGTTATATTTGCTTGGAAATGAAGTGAATGAACCTGTTCCACATACACAGCTATTACTCCAAAGCATGTTCCCATAATTCTTAAAAAGGAATGACAACTGGCCCTCGTCCCCATGTCACATCCTTGAATGTAGGGCTGCAACTAATGATGATTTTACATTATTGATTAATACTTTGTCAATAAAATGTTAGAAAGTAGCAAATAAAAATGAGGATCAGTTGTCTTTTGTTTCGTCCAACTGTCGACAATTGTGGAAAATGCAGAAAAGCAGCAAATTCTAACATTAAAAGTAGCTGGAACCTGGTCATTTTTGCTTGAAAAAAATGACTGAAATGATTTATTGATTGACAAAATTGATGCTGATACATTTTCTGTCAATTAACTAATTGTGTCCGCATACACATAATAAAATAATAATAATTTATTACATTTAAGGAGAGGGCACAGGGACCCACGCTCCAGAATAAAAGCAGACAACATATTTTGAATTTGTGTTACCACCCTCAGGTAGAACAGGTCCAGCATGCCTGCGAGTGCCACGTGTGCAACCAGGACCCCAGCTCCCCCACCCTGGGCCCCGCCACATGTCTGCCCCCTAGTCGGCTCCACGCTGCACCTCCTCCCACTGTTGGACACCAGTTCTTCACAGACTGCAAGACGCCCCCGGCCCACCCTGCCCTCCACCTCTACCCCCACATCCACGGACACCTGCCCCTACACAACTTCTCCCGGCCCTTACTGCACCCTACACTCTACCCTCCCAGTCCTCCTCTCACTCACAACAAGGTGAGGATCATTCTTGAGCCCATACATCCATAAGGCTAGACACATTATTTTTCTCCTGATTACTGTTTTTTTTTTTTTTTTTTTTTTTTTTTTTTTTTAAGTGTATAGAATTATAGATATGGGAGTCCCTTTTAAGGGAAAATGTATTCATTTCCGTATCACTGGGGGTTTTCAAAGTTTCCAGGAACAATACTGAGTTTAGTTGTATTCTAGTTTCACTTAGTTTCACTGTAATTTTAATTGTCTGCCACAAGGGGTCAGACTGAACCAAATCTAGGAGAAGTAAAAAGAAATCCAAAACTATATTGTACAAATCAGTTCCTCATAATCCTAAACCTAGTGATAGGATTTGCCTTGTAACTTTTTTTTTTCCTTTTTCCTTAAGCCTCTGCCCCCAAACCCTACATCAAACCACTCGGCGGCCAAGCAGCCGGCCTTCAGCCCGTCGTTACCAGAGCACGTTTACCAGAACTGCTTTGGCGGTGCAGGTGGAGCAGGTGACTGGAACAGCTCACTGCAGTGCCTCTCGCTCAAGTTTGAGAATCTGTGGGATGCTGCTGTGATGAAGAGCTGGAATCCATCTGTGCTGTTGCCCGAGTCCCTGCCAGGTGAGCCCCTCTGGCACAGCAGAAATAATCAATTTAATAAAAATAATTAAAAAAAAATCTCAGCAAGTCAAAGACGGTTAAAGTCGTGACTTGTCTCGCATTATCTATCAACAGGCGACATGCTCGGACCACCCCTCGCTGACCTGCCCCTCCCCCCAACATCATCTATCGGCCCCCAAGGGGAACACCCCTCGCTGCCCACCCCTCTACCCCCATCTTGCTCCGCTTCCTCATCTTTGTCATCGTCTTCATCATCGTCATCGTCATCATCATGCTCCTCTTCAGAAGCCAAACAGCAGAAGAAGAGTGGCGCCAAGAAGAAGTGTCTCTACAATTTCCAGGATGCCTTCATGGAGACTAACCGAGTAGTGATGGCCACGTCTGCCTCCACGTCCTCTGTGTCCTGCACTGCCACCACTGTCCAGTCAAGTAATAACCCACCCATCCACCTAGCATCTAAAAGACCCAACTCTTTAGGTAATCTAGGTGGTAGGAGCAATGGTTAGGTTTGCACTGATGATGATCAGATTATGGGCCACACAGTTATTACAGTCAATCCATTGCTAAAATCTTTTAACATGCCTTTTAACTTTGCAATCAAAATAGAGACAACAGACAATACCGAGCAAAAAAAACAAGTGTAGTCAGTCATAGTCCTGCTTTAAAGTCTAACTGAAATTTATTTTCTCCTCCCTTTTTGTGTAAGGAAGCTATAATTGTACTGCAGCTATTTTACGTAATGTTGCATTTTTCAAAAGAGGATAAAACTGTTTTTGCAAATGTTTGTGCCTGTCAAGCTACGCTAACTAGCTTACCAGCTTGCTGCTGTTAGCACTGATCACTAATGCACTGTAACACTAATGTAAAGGGCAGTATCACTGCAAGAAAAAAACAACTTTGATTTCTTCTATTTGGGAATTACAGTTTTGACCAAATAAGTACACAAGTAAAAACAAACAAGTGTGTGTGTGTGTGTGTGTGTGTGTACACACAGATTTTAAACAAAAAATGTAATCTCAGTTCGCCTTTAAGTCAATCTTTTTATTAAAAAAAGAATTAGTGAAAGTTATGATTCTGTATTCTTTGCTCCATTGTGTGAAAGCTTTGTGAATAACTGCATGTTTTGTGGCAAACAATGCTCTCAACCCACATACCTTTTGTCTCCTCTAGATGATGTATTTCACAATCTAAGTAAAGAGGACCATAGGCAACCCGCTCCAGCCCCCCCTAGGAACTGCCCTACAGGACTGACCTCCCTCCCTCCACTCTCGGGCCCCACCCTGCCCCCAGCACCCACCACGCACCTTCCAACAATGGGATCCCAGCCCTTTCCAAAGATGGCCGCTCCAGCCCCAGACTTCATGGAGGCCCACCAGGGTTTGTGCCTCCCGCCCACCGAGCCTCCAGCCTCCTCAGCAGATGGTCCGGTCAGTGCCCCACCCAGTGTCTGCAGGTAAGGCAACCACCACAACCTACAGGCTCGTAAAGATGGACACCCATTATATCAATGACAGACTGATGTTGGAAAAGGTGATTTTGTTGTCTGTGATGAAAAGAAAACTGTCGGCCGGGACCAATTTGAAGTCAAATTATTTTCAGTGATCCTGACTGCGAAGGACATCGCTGTGAGGCCAATGGGGCATACGAGCACCAGCCGTACGACGGGGAGGAGAGTCAGGACGAAGACAGCTGCTCCGAGCATAGCTCCTCCACCTCCACATCCACAAACCAGAAAGAAGGAAAGTACTGTGACTGCTGCTACTGCGAGTTCTTTGGGCACGGAGGGGTAAGACGCACATTTATTACTCACTGAAATTGGCATGTTCACCTCAAATTAACATTATTTTTTTGGGGGTGGGGGGATGCCAATTTAATTAGCTTTTGAATTTCCATGAAGAATCTTGAATTCCAATTCTGCATTCAGTTTGTTTAAGTAACATTTTCAGATTTAATAAATTGATTTTAAATAGACTTTTAAAAGGTCCCATGGCATGAAAATATCACTTTATGAGGTTTTTTAACATTAATATGCGTTCCCCCAGCCTGCCTGTGGTCCCCCAGTGGCTAGAAATGGTGATAGGTGTAAACCGAGCCCTGGGTATCCTGCTCTGCCTTTGAGAAAATGAAAGCTCAGATGGGCCGATCTGGAATCTTCTCCTTTATGATGTCATAAGGAGCAAGGTTACCTCCCCTTTCTCTGCTTTGCCCGCCCAGAGAATTTGGCCCGCCCATGAGAGAGAGACATCACATCATGGCTTTCAAACGAGCAAAGTGGCAGTTGGTCAAGGCCACACCCCCACCCTCCACCTTGCCCCCACTCTCTCCTCCTCAATAGCATTTCAAGCTACAGACAGAGAAATGGCACATACTAAGGAAAGCTCATTGTGGGACTGCCTCTAGTGGCATTTCTTGGTGCAGTGCACCAAGGCTGAATTTCGCAAAAGAGACTTCAGATACAGTATTAGGGGACCACTAAGACCTATATAAAAGCATCCAAAAAGCAGCATGTTATAGGACCTTTTAAGTTTTGGTCCATGTAAAACAAAATCAATGGAAATTTAGCATTTACACCCCAGTGATTCATAGTTTGATAGCTTAATGTAAGAATGAATTTATAGTGTCCTCAATGATCATTCTGTTTCATTTCCAGCCCCCAGCTGCTCCTACCAGTCGAAACTATGCAGAGATGCGGGAGAAGCTGCGCTTGCGTCTGACAAAACGTAAGGAAGAGCAGCCGAAACGTGAGGAGCAGCAACCGGTGATAGAACGAGATGGAGGGGTCGAGGACCACAGGCGGGTGGAGGACCTGTTGCAGTTCATCAATAGTGCTGACAATAAACCTGCCTCCAGTTCTAAGGCAGCCAAACGGGCCAGGCATAAACAAAAGAAGGTAACCGTTCCTCCCAATCGCCTCAGAAGTCTTTTTTTATTTTATTTTTTTTTATTTTTTTTAAATAGTCACAATAACCTCCAGCGCGTGTCCATCCAGTCTAAACCACTACAGTAACTCTGGTAGTCCTTAATACACGGCTCTTTTTGTCAACAACTAGAATTGTTTTGGGGGGGGTCAAGGTTGTCATAATGCTGAAAGTATGCATGTCTCTGTGTGCTTCAGATGGAGGAGAAGGCCCGTCTGGAGGCAGAGGCCCGTGAAAGGGAGGAGCTGCAGATGTTGGAAGAGCAGCAACGGCGACAGCGGCAGGAAGAGGAAGAGGCAGCGCTTCAAAAGGAACTGCTCCGGCTGCATGAGATGCAGCACCATCGTGCTGCTAAGAAGAAAAAGAAAGAGAAAGCAAAGGAAAACACCGCTCCCCCACAAAACAACCCACAGCCCCTCAAACAGACAGCTCAGAACGTCCTAGATAACTTACAGAACGGAAAGTCACAGTCACTGCTTCAAACCCTCATCTGCCTCCCCGACCAGAAGGAACCCCGATTTGACCCTGTATCCCGGGTTAGGCCCAGCACACAGCACAGCCCAAAACACACTAGTGAGAGGGGGTTTTCTACCGAGACCCACGTCCCCAACTGTCAAGCCATCCTCCACAATGGCACTACTGCATCTCAGCTTGAGATCAACAGTAAAGCTAAGGCCAAGCAGTCTGCTAAAGTGGGCACTTTTGAGGCTGCTGTAAAGAAAGCTCCAGAGCTACCCAAGAGCTCAGACGTGGCAGCAAAGCTAGCTAATGGCACCTCCCCCACCACCACAACAGACACCAAAGCAACGCGAATCAGGCCCGCCGAGGCCCTGGCTCCTCTCCCAACCACCGAACCAAGGAGGGAGGACAGGTGTAATATCAGAAGCGCCAGTGGGAAAGGGCAGCAGCATCTACAACATCCGCTGACCCAAATAAAGGAAGACAGGATGAGTCCACCTGTGACCAACCCTTCCCCGTCTCCCCCTCCAGCGTTGCAGTCGGAGCAGAATGGCAAACCTCCCAGTGCAGAATCCCCACAGCCCAAAGGCAAGACCAAGAAGAACAAGAAGAAGAAGGGGGACAAGATGAACACATCGATAGGTTGGTATTATCATTCGCTATTCGATTTTTAGGATTCAGGTGTGTGTTTATGTCCAGTAGTTGTTTTTTTTTTTTTTTAGGCCTTTACTTGTATAGGACAGTTTAGACTTGATATTATGCTTTTGGGCTTTTTCCCTTTCCTTTATTGTGTTTTATATCTTTTTTGTGCACGTTATAGGTTTACAAAGTGAAAAAGCCCAAAGTCCACCCCAAAGGGACTTACCATCTCCAACCGAAAATACTGTTCACAAACTGCTCCAAACAGCTCTGTTGTAGTCCAGCCTTTACTTCCGTGACGAACGTGTGTCACTTTGTAACACCCGTTATAATGCTCGCCTAGCTGCTAGTGTGGCACGCCCTCATACTCTGCTTCTGACTGGCTAGTCCTTACCTAGCTACTGCGCATGTGGGACTCCAAACAAAGATGGACCAGAAGTGAGATGCCTCACTCTGTAGCTAAAACAGAGAGCTCAACACACAGGGTGAAAAGAGGAGCTGCAGCGATGTGCAGTACAACAAATATATGTTTTTTTTTTTAAACTGAAACCACATAAACCTATTCTGGTACAACATCTAAATACAATCATGAACCTGAAGATGAGCATAATATGAGCACTTTAATGTCACTCCTGCCCAGCTTTACTACTGCAGTAGCAGACGTCATGCTACTGTAGGTGAGGGGAATACGAACTGTGTCCTTAACAGAACACTCTGACCAGGGACAGCTAGATCTATTTCCTCACTTGTCTCTCTGGGGTATTCTGTGTACGGCATCACAGCATGGTTGGTAAATGTGTGCACTGTGCAGATTGCTGCTGCCATTTACGTCTCACTGCCACGAGCGGGTAGTATGGCGAGTGGCTTAAAGTAGCTTTACTTTATGTCACAAATATTTGTGTTGCACTTACACACTCTGCGTGTGCTCTTATGGCTCAGGTAGTGGATAGATAACATTCTCAACAATCTGGTATAGAATCTCCTTATCAAATCTGAATCCTTTCAAAACCCTTTCCAAATCTTTTTAGGTCAACTTCCAAAAATGTTTTAAACCCACTGTTTTTAAACAACTGAAGACATTTTCTCCACACATCTGTATGTAGGCAGGTTTCTCGGCAGAAAAACAGCAGAGCAACTGTCTCGCTTATTGTGCGCTAGTGTTTTTCTTCTTGAATTCCACCGACAAACCAATCTACATTTAGACGTGCAGAGATACTTTTTCCCCACTTTTATTCAAGCCACTATTTGTAGAATTTCCAACTTTAGTGCCAGCTTTGGTAGTATCAAATATGCATATGAGGCCGATATGCGTATTTAAGTTCCTCCCAGAGACTACTTTCATAATACACCTACAACATTAATGATACATTGTAAAATGGCAATTAACATGCATTTGTTATTTTGTTTTAGATGATGTATTCTTGCCCAAAGACATCGATCTGGATAGCACTGAAATGGATGAAACGGAGAGGGAGGTGGAATATTTCAAGAGGTGGGTGTATTAAAAGTAACTGACTGCCAAATACTGATGAGATATTTCTGAAAACTTTTCTCTTACCCTGTGGAGTTTTGGACTACTAGTTGCGCTATGGAGTAATGTTTTTATACAGTAAATGCGTAAGCACAGTTTCCGCTGTTGACTGCTGATTGACAGAATGTGTCAGCAAAGGCAATGCAGAAAAACAACTGCAATGTAGCTAGCTGCAATGTAGATTTTAAAATCATCAAAATTGCCTTTCAAAACTATAGTGCGTAGTTTCTGTCTCCCCCATGGGGAATTCTAAGTAATGACAACAACACTGTCAACACCACATGAAAACCCGTCAGGGTACCTTTTTTAACATTTCAAATTGAGGGAGTATGGCTCTTCAGAGGGTTAATGTTTTTTTTATTTTTCCCCCAGGTTTTGCTTGGATTCGGCCCGGCAGACCCGCCAACGACTTTCCATCAACTGGTCAAACTTTAGTTTGAAGAAAGCTACGTTTGCTGCACATTGAGGCTGTTAGTGAGTGACTGTCAGGACACAATCAGTACCTTAACAGCTATACCAACCCACACGTCCCCCCCCCAGAACTTCTCTCCCGCTGTGCCCGAATCACACCCACGCTGCCTTGCTTTGTTCTTGTCGCTGTGTCATTTGAACACAGACTCCTCTGGACTGATCCACCTGCAGAGCTAAAACTAAAATTGAATTAAATTACACAAAAAGAATCACAAAATGCTACTTTACATCCAATTAATTTTCCTTGCGTGCTTGTGTGCTTTTAGTCCGAGTTGGGCATTTCTCTTTGACTGAAAAAGCCATGGTCTGAAATTATTTTTCTTATATTGGCTTACCTGTAGTCAAAAGATGCTTACTATGTCTGGATAGTTTCCTTCCAAAAAAAAAATAATAAGAGACAATGGAAACTACAAAAAAAGAAGAGAAATGTTATGAATTAAAAAGCTGTATTTGAGATATTGTGGCTTACTATCCCATTGTTTCCCGTTCCTAGCACGGCATCTCATCAACATGATTGACAAGGGAATGGGCTTGGTCAGCTGGTCTCCACTCCCTGCTCCCCCACCCACCCCCCAACCATCCCCCTCCACCCTATTTCACAGAAAGGAGAAAAGCGTAATACTTGACAAATGTTCTTTTTTGGTTTTTAAGTTCTGTTTAACAAACTGTTGAGTAAAAGTGTACCAGTTACAGTTTTTGTTTTCTTTATTTTTGACCTGTAGCCAGCTTGTATCAGAATCCTTTCAGAATGAAATTGAAAAAGAACAATACTCACACTATCAATCTGTTATAGAGTGTATATTGTATTAACACTGAAGCCAAACTGGCTACTTTTAACATATTGTTAAGTAATATTAAATCTTGTCTTTCTTTTTTGAAAGATGGAATACAGTAGTATGGCAGGATTATGCGTCTTGTGTCAAATCTTATTTCCTACATGCAGAAGAAATTTCCATTAAAGGATATGGACCCCTAAACTACACATACATGTGAAGAAATAGTTCAACATTTTTGGGAAAATAAGGGAATTCACTATCTGGCCTATTTTCATTTTAAATATAAGCCAACAGCCGGTTAGCTTAGCACAAAGACGAAACTGGAAGCAAAATTACGAATCCCACTATGGCTACGCCAAGACCCACTTTGCGTCGCCGTAGTGGTCGATTGGTTGTGGTTAGGCATTTGACCTTGAGTGGTTAAGGTTAGGCTAGCCGATTGGTCAGGGGATATGACCTGAACAAATCAGGTTACGTTACCTTGCGCAAGCACTGAAGCCTAGCCAATAGTAGCTATTGAAGGGCGGGTCTTGGCGTGGCCATAGTGGGGAGAACAAATATCGCAAACGGCTAGCCTGGCTCTGTCCAAGGGTGATAGAAAAAGGGGTTCTAAAGCACACTAATTAACACATTACATCTAATTTTTTTAATCTGTTAAAAAAAAAGACAGAACTCTAGACTAGTAGAGTCTCTGCTGGTTGCCTGGCAACTGTTTTAGAGCCAATAAATAATCTGGGACATTAACCCCTGTAGAACATATTGACGTTTTAACACCTCCATCTTTTTGTACTGATTAAACAAACGAGATGTAGCGTTTTGAAAAGTGAGTTTTAGAGGCGCTGGTTGGCAGATATTTGTTGTCGTTGGACACAGAAAGTTTCAGACAGTTTCTCCCTGTTTCCGGTGTTGCTAAGCTAAGCTAACTGACTGCAACTTCATACTCAACAAATGAACATGAGTCGAAGATGTATCGAAGTTCTCGTAACTCCAGGCAAGGCAGCAAACGCATATTCCCCAAAATGTCGAATTTGTGCTGGATTGGAAGCTCTTTAAACAAAAGTGCGAAAAATCCCCTTCACGTTCAAAGCGATCATGCCCCTATGGGACCGGTGAATCGCATGTACTGCTTGCGACAAAGCAGGAATTTTACCCATTGTTGCTGCTCTGCATGTCTGCTCTGCAGCTAAACAAGGTTGCAGGGTGAGTCACACCCTCAAATACATACGTGTTCCTTTTGGGAAATCCACTAATTGACAGTCATAATCAATGTAGAAGGCCACTGTAACTGAGTCATGCAGATCCCGGAGTTCAGTTTCAATAGTTGAACAAAAAAAAAAGAAAAAAGTAATCTGACAATGGGCTACTTCAGGTATTTACATATGTAGCCCCATTTCATGAAACTCTAGGGAAATTGATTTGAGGCAGTTTTGAAATGAAGTGCATTCCCTCAGGGTAAAGTGAGCATGAAATGAGTTCATGCTTTGGCTTATCACGAGGTAGATGAGTTAATACATACCTTTCACTTAGCGCCACTGACAGGACATTAGTAGCAGTAAAAGCTTTTGCTTGGTGTTTTTCCACCAGTTTTATTTGAGTTAAATAGAGGCATATGACATGCATTGTTTATAAGCTCTAAATAACTGCTGATTTTCCCTTTCTGCCACAAAGTGGTCAAATATGCTCAATTTAAATGTGGAACTGTCTGGGTAAAGCTTGGGAAAACCAGAAACTAATCTTGAGTTTTTAGTTTTAGTTTGTTTTTTGCTATAGCCTGACCTCATTTCTCATCTATTTGCACAAATATATAAGGGTAAAGAGATGCCCAACACTTCAGGAGGGAGAATATTCATATATTTAATTCTTACTTACAAAAGAAAACTATAATAGTTTTAAGCAGCTCTTGATTTATTTATTTTTTATGCTCAACCCTTATGCTGTAAAAGTATTGTATGTTGATATCTTGTGTTCAGAGCCAAGTGGATCGTGAGTAGAGGAAGTGAGTTAGTTATTTTCCTCACAGTGGCCGTTTCCTCACTTTTTGAAGAGTGACTCTTAAAACCAAAAGGTTTTCACAATGAAAAATGACCACTCCTACAATACAATTTGATGATTAATTAAACTTCATACAAAAAGGTCTGGGTTTGAGAGAGCCACCAAAGCACATCTGACTCAGAATTTATTTCAGTTATGAATGACTGTCTGGCTGTTTGTAGAGTGTGCTTGCTCTCAGTCACCGGTGATGCAAGATGGGATCTACCACATTTGAGCAAATGCCCCACAAAACTACGCTAATGTATACGAGTCAAAAAAAAAACACCGAGCAAA
Organism: Perca flavescens; assembly: GCF_004354835.1. Classification (NCBI taxonomy): domain Eukaryota; kingdom Metazoa; phylum Chordata; class Actinopteri; order Perciformes; family Percidae; genus Perca; species Perca flavescens. The sequence goes on along the minus strand of NC_041332.1, from coordinate 31,490,161 downwards.
ATGTCTGGGAGACAAACGTGGGCCGTGATCTAAATAAAACATGAAATTGGCACAGATTTGTGTTTTTGATATCTGCAGAGATAAGAGCCACCACTTAAGTCAGCCATTTCCCTAATTTAATAATAGATGTATAAGGCTGTAGAAGGTCACTTATAAAGAAGTTTCCATCATGTGTTCATTCAAGAATTTTCCATTGTTTTGACCTTTGGCTCTAAATATGGTCTTGGTTGATGGAAGAAAAAAAACAATGGGTGCACTCAGAGCAGTCTGACAATGACAGGGGCGAGCGCCAATAGGATTATTAGAAGGGATCACCGCTGCCTTGTAGCTTGTAATCAGATTGCTGATCCTTTCATTGTCAACTGCCTGGAGCGCTTCAGGATCACAAAACACTTCCAAATAGGGAATCCCCCCCCCAACTCCCTTTGTTCTTGGCTCGAATCTGCCACAATGCTGTTTTTGATGTCCAAAACTCATTGGACTTTTTCACCAAATAAATCCTTTAATAAACCGTCAGCAATAATTACCAGCTACCTCAACCAACATACGTTAAATCAAAAAGAATCCGCTCAAGTCGACAGCACTCCATTTTCAAATAAACGTGTCTGCTTTTTTTTTTTTTTTGGGAATTCCCTCGTGATGGCGGGAAATTCCCGTTCTTTTAGGATACACATAAGATTAAAGGCCATATCTATCCATTCTGTATTTGTCCGGATAAGTGTCAGTGTCGAGAAGTTTTCCCTCTTTGTTAGAAGTATACAACAGCTACATCAGTACATCCTGATGCTTTGAAACTAGTTTCCAACAGGAACTGATCTACAGCTGTCACCTGACTCTTCTTATTAATTCTTTTGTTTCTTAGAAAAGTTTCCAGACACTCAGGTGGGGACTTGTGACCTAGTTTTTTCCACATTCAGATCGGTGGGTAGCGTGTTTTTCTGCGTTGAAGTTCAGTCACTTATAGACCCTGTTGTAAATGCGTGGGTGTGTGGGGCGGGGGGAGAATCCCCAGCAGACAGCTCATGGCCTTTTTGGGGCCTGTGTGTATTTTCTACCAGTCTGCGTGTGGTTGGCTTATATAGTACGAGAGACTGAAGTTGCCCTTTAAAGCCAAAATTGGAACAAATTGTTTTGCGGGCACATGAATGGGAGCCAAGCTGTGTGTTATGTAAATGAAATAAATGTGTTCAGCCACAAATATCTTCCCCCGTTAGCTGATGAGTAAGTTAGCATGTGATGCTGCCTGGTGTCATTTGCGTGCTTGGGCAGTTGGGTGATGTATGTGCCAGCTGTCAAATCAAACCTGTTCATTTTGATTTCAGAAGTTAGTCCAATACTTTTAATTTTAAGCATTTAAAAAAAAAAGGTCAAAATCTGGTTTTTAAAATCTGGTTGAATCTGGTTTTTGGTGGAAAACTTTGAGATAGACGACCAAGACAGATTTTGTTCTCGATAAATCCATACATGTGAGATTAACATTAAAATTATACATTTTACAGTTCTACATTTTGGGAAATGAATTTATTCACTTCCTGACAGAAAGTCCGATAAGATTAATACCTCATGTTTGTACGGTAAATGTGATGCTACCACTAGCTAGACAGCTAGCCTAGCCTCTGTCAAATGTTACAAAAATCCACTTATCAGCACCTCTAAAGCTAACTAATACGTTTTATCTTGTGCGTTTAAGCTGAACAAAAACATTGCAGACTATTTCTCAGCGTATTCTTGTTTACTGTGTAACCGTTATTGCCACGTTATCCTGTCAATGTGCTAAACTGAGCTAACCAACTGGTTGCTGTAGCTTAATCTTCTCACCTGACTTGGTAAGAACGCAAACAAAGCAAATATGTAGAAATAATATTTTATAAAATATTTTAAGCAAGACTATGCAACTAGCAACCACATTTACCATTATCCCATAAATGACACACAAGTAGATAAGTGTCCTACAGTTGGTTGCACAGCAATATCTAGCTACAGTTAACAGCCAACATTAGCTAACATAACCTATTGATAAAGTGGTAATGACAAAACCCCTAAGGGAGTATTGAATTGAGCAAGACTCTTACATTTATTGCTCAGTGATTCAACTTTTCCTTTGCAGGAAGACAAGAATGTGTGCGTTATGTCTTCTTTAAAAACTCTATTTTTGCTTTAAAATTAGCAATCATCTGATCAAAAAAACAATGCAGCAAAAGGGGTATATTTTCACTCACACACAGAGAACACCGTTGTTTGGGTACGTCTTTTCTGTGCAGTGCAACTGCCTACTTCCTTTTTAAACAGGGGATGTCCAGCTTCCTGTGCTTACTACACTAAACCCATGACAACTGCACTATAGGTCCGTTTGTGTCAAAATGATAGTTCACAGTGACTGACTGCAGTTGTTGAGGGTTCTTGGATGTAACTCGAGCTACTGTCTTTCTCTGGTCTTCTTATACCCCTGTAGTGTTTGCCATAGTCACACAACAGCTGGGAATATGGCTGTGACAGTACAGCGTGCCCATTCAGGCAACACCGGGAAGGGGTTTTCCACCGTGCGCAAGCAGATACACGTGACACAGATGGACACACACACACACACACACACACTAAAAAGACATGCACACAGACTTCGATTAAGTAGTGCCAACATTTTCGTGGTTAGGCTATGATCTGTGGTTACAGCTCGAGGCTGTAGACTGTCTCTAGAATTAAAATACACCACGCGATAATGAAACATACTTAAAGCTCTATTAAATCACCAGAAGATAAAGTGTGGGTAAACAGTCTTTTATTACAAAAATAATGTGCCAGCTCAAGAAAGACAGCACTAGATCTCCAAAAAAATGAGCATATTATTGTCAGTTGGGATGCAATCTTTACATAAACTGTTACAAAAAGTAGATCAAACATTTTTTTTCCAGTTGTAATGGGTTTTAAGATTTTGGATCCCAAACGTTTACTAGAAGAAAAAAAAATATATATATATATATTTATATTTCATGGCTTTGGTGAAAAGAAAAAAAAAAAGGCAATAAAACATTGCGTGAGAATGCTTTGCCTTTTCCCATTTATGCAAAGAGAATAAATATTAATATAATAGTTATATATTTTAAATCTGTTAATATATAATTTACAGGGCAGAAATATGTAAAGTTCAATCAAAAATCAAACAACTAATAGCACCAAAATAAGAAGCTTATGTGTCATGAATCTCTTGCTCGTATGATTCAGTTGTTAGCTAAATGTCAAGAAAGTGCAACAGTTTTTTGTTTTTTTTAAATTTGACACATTGAGGTATATGATATTCTATATATTGCATTGGCATCCACTTTCCCACCACAATAATCTCCTGCATTGCCACAGGAGAACTCTAAGAACCTGACGCTGGATATTTAACCATGCAGACTTGAGAAAAGCCTGATGAACTCATTGTCTTGTAACAGGGGAACTTTAGGTTGTACAGTTTTGCTTCACTATGTACAAACATCTTAAGTCAGTTGTTTCATTTGTAGTCAAGTCTTTCCGAATTGGAAACTCCACTCAGGTTATTTTCTGTCGTGTAGTGCTGCTCTTCAGTGTTCGGTTACGGTCAGCAAGAGATAACTTTGTCTTATCCAAAAATGAGTGTTGTTCCGCTTATAGTTTGGCACACTCTTCACAATGGTTCAGGTACTCTGCGGCGTCCGAATCGCTGAACGTGGCGAGGCACCGCGGGCACTGTAACTCCGACAGGCCTGGACATTGGTTCCACGCGGGGCTCGGGGTTGTTGCCGCCGCCGCCGCGGCGGCAGGCTGTTGCTGCATCTCAGCAGCGGCCCTCAATAGAGGCTCTGAAGAGTCCTTATGTCGCCTCGAGGAGATCCTGTGTCCTATGTGCACACGGCACATGGGAACCACTTCTCTGTTCTCTTTGCTTGCTCCCTGCTGGAGATAATTAAGTACATACACGGTGAGGATCGCACAAGCCAACACAAATGCAAGTTAATGTGCCTAAAGATGCACTCACTAGGGCTGCCCAATATGAAGAAAAATATCAAATGGAGATTATGTTTGACTGGTATTGTGATAGGATTCACGATATTGGAGGGAATGATAATTTTGTATCATTTTCCTTGTGTTTTTATTGATTATCACTATATTGATTATAGTGCGATTCCTGCGATGATCTGTACCAAACAAACTTTTCTTTTTTTCGTCTGTAGGATACGATTTGTAGGCTGGGATGTCTCTGCAGCACCACAAGATTTCATTCATTCAGAATGGTTTGACATATTTTGCCTTTTACAAATATTGCGCCCCCCCCCTGCGATTTGGATATTGCACTAGTCTATATAGCGATTTCGATAAAATTGCGATTAATTGTGCAGCTGCAGGCTGTAGTCTCACCTGTTTGTATAGCTGCTGTTTTAACCGATGAACCTGCTCTTTCAGGTCTTGGATCTGGCCTTGTGCCCGCTCTCTGTCGGTACGCTCCGACTTAAAGTCGTCTGCGTAGATGAGGACCTGATTTAAAGGAAAAAGAAAGAAAAAAAAGAAAAAAATCGGTTTAAAAACAAAACATCAGGTGCCTTAAGAGCTGCATGCAGTCAAATTCTACAACTGTAATCTTAGATTCGGTGTAGCAGAATACAGAGATGTACTGAGGCCACGATGTAGCACCGACCTGCTGTTCCAGAGTCTGGATGCGCTCTTGATCTTGCCTCCTCATCTCCTCCACTTCTCTCCTCGTTTGTGCACACTCGCTCATATTCTCCTCGAGTAAGCCGTTGAGCCTGGAAATCTCCTGATGAAGCAAGCCGGTGCTTATGGAGCCAAGCCCAGGCATCAAGCCCGGCCCAGAGGTCTCCTTCAGCCTCTGGCATAAACCTCGGATATAGTCCTCCCTGCTGGAGTCATACTTCTGCCACTGGGAATTCAGACTTTGTACCTAAAAGCAGGGATTACGACAAAAAGGTTAGATCGTGCACTGTCTGATGTGGAATGTAAGCACATTATTGTTGAATTTTAGGAGTCATTTTAATATCTTTAAAAAAAAAAAAAACACCGCCTTAATATCTTGCATAAATGTTTGACTTCAGGGAGAAATATTAGTGTTGTCATTGACCACAACGTGTAAACCTGTTCTCCGTGTAGACTTACGTATGCCACACGCTGCTTTAGCTGTTGATTCTCCTCCTGAAGTTGACAGATTTGGGCGGTAACACCACTCATGTCCAAGGACTCGGTCATCTGTAGAAAATGGTGGATGAGAGGTTACAACAGGGACCTCCAAAAGAAAAAAAACCAAAAGTGCTCTTTTAAAAAGGTCTTATATACAAGTACATGGCAACAGTCACTGCCCAAAAAGTATTAAAAAAAACATATCCAACACAGTCGAAAGAGTAACACACACACACACACACACACACACACACACACACACACACACACACCTCATTGGACTTTTGCTGCTGAGCCACATCCTCCACTTCTCCTCCCCCCTTCTTATCCTTCTCCATCCTGGCCAGCAGCTCCTGGCACACCTTCACCGTGGCGCCCAGCTGGCTGCGCAGCTGGTCAGCCTCTTCCGCCAGGGATGTGCAGAGGACGGCTCGGGTGGCCTCGGACCGATCCCTCTCCTCCAGGGCCGAGCGCAGCCGGTGGATCTCCTGGTCCTTCTCGTGGTCCGGCTGACACCTGACGCTCTCCAACTCCAGCTCCTTTTCTCGGAGCTGCACCGTCAGCCTCTGGATCTCCTGGGAGCAGAGACAGGGAGATTACATTGCATGACCACATCAGTTTGTAATGTGCAATCAATTGGCATATTATAGGTTTTAAAGTTTAGGCTACATACAAATAAATGCAGAAATGAAAAAAAAAGAAAAAAAGATTCTAATTATTGCTACCAGGGTTCAAAATTAGCACTACTAGCCAAATGCTGGTAAAATATGCAAGTGCACTACACTCATCAGCCCCCCAAAAAACAATGGTCATCTATTGAGTGGGCAGGTCATATTTGAACATTCACTAGCCATTGAGCATGTGGACAAAAAAAGTTATTTTTGAACCCTGATTGCTACCAATATTTGTTCTGTTTGATATTCTTTCAATCATAGGTCAATCATGAGGTATACACACCTCATAATGTTTTTTATTTTTATATTTTTATATATTTATTTTTTTTACCTCAGTTTGTCGAGATGCCTTGAACTCCACATCGTTCCTTTTCTGTTTCAGTTTGCATATTTCTTTACACAAGCTCTCCAGCAACGACTTGGACGGCCCGAGGACCACGGACTCGTTATCTCCCACGTTCATGTAGATCCTCTCATATCTCCCCAGCCTGGCCTTTAAATCTGCGATGATGTTGTCCTTCACACAAATCTGTTTGTTCAGGAGGTCGATTTCCTGCCGCGTCTCATGATACAGGGTGTTGAGCGTGCTGCAACTCCGCAGTTTGTCTTTCAGCAAGTCGTTATCGGAGTTTGTACTGACGTTATCCATAGTAGCTGGCTTCGGAGATTTTGACAGACACGTATTTTAATAATCCAGCATTTGACGTCTCTGCTTCTAGCCCCGTGTCTTTCGAAATGGACCTCGAAGGTGTTGAGAATAATATCTCCGCACAGTCTTAGGGGATTTCCTAGGGAACTTCCCCGCGGAGTTTTTTGAGCTTCGTCAAACTGAGCCGCCCTGCCCGCTCTCAGAGATTCACCGTAGACCGTCATTTGGGAGGCAAAAAGGGGTTTTATAGCCTGCTGGGGCAAATGGCAAAGAAAACAAAAAGCTAGCTACAGAAGTTTTAAGCTAGGTAACGTTACCACCGGAGGCTGATAAAAGAAATAGCGGTGCTGCCTTCAACGCGGTCGTAAACTCGGACTCTCGAAGCGAGAGGTGCAATTTTTCAACGCACTTGCTTTTGATTCGCAATAGCAACAAAGCTGCTAAATCGTAAACAGCAAAAAGTGTTCATATGAAGTTGTTTATGTATATGTTTGCAAGTTGGGCCACAGAGCCTGGGAGTGAAAGGGGGGAAAACCTTCCTATCATGCATCTCATAAACACAATTGTTTAATTCCACCCAAAAGGTCATTGTAGTAGGCTACAACAGAAAGTGGCTTCATATCATATACGTTTTAGCTGATATTTTGCATGAAATAACAATAGGCCTATTAATTCAAAAGCATTAGGCTACATTTTCCCAACGGTAGTTTACAGGGTTTCCACGCAACACGCCCCCTAAACGTCACATCAGTGCATTTGTAGTGTCACAACAAATTCCCCGTAAACTTAAGTTGTTGAGTTTTTCAACAGCTATGAAGGCATCATTATTGCAGTAGTTTCTCTTCTTTTCATTGTGATGTCATTTAATATGTCTGTTCCAACAGTCTGAGTTGCGCCAAAGTCCTGGTTGCGCAGTTATGGCCACACCAGTGAGTGTGTGTGTGTAGCTATCCAGACCAGACTGGCTGGGACTTGACCCTTGTATGGCTTTTAAAGATCCTGTGGGGCATTTCTGCTTTCTGAAATTTTGGAAAATGCACTATATCCGTTACCGTAACTACTTATCTACAATATACATTTTAGGAATTCGCCTATTGTGTCATTGTGACTGACATCATGGTACTATAAGAATATTCTGTATAGCGAGCATTCCAGAAGATGATGCTGGTAAAACAGGAAATAATCCAAGCATCTTCCCTGCGAGATGTTCAATTGACAGAATAAGACAATTCAAATGCATTCAAAATTGTAAAATTAAATAGAATTTAATAATGATAAATGTCACACTATAGAGGATAATTAAAATTACTTGCTCAAAAACACCAGTCAGTACACCCCTATGTTAAATTCCCATAGAGACAGACTAAAAATAGGATGTATCAGGATGTAGTATCCTGGATCCATGAAATTACTGGCCTTTAAAAATAAAAATCTGCCTGCCTCTATGGGAATACATAGAGGTGTACTGACTTTTGTTGCCAGCGGTTTAGACATTAATGGCTGTATGTTGAGTTATTTTGAGTGGACTGCACATTTACACTGTTATACAAGCTGTAAACTTAATACTTTACATTGTAGCAAAGTGTCATTTCTTCAATATTGTCCCATTAAAAGATGTAATGAAATATTTACTAAAATGTGAGGGGTGTAGTCACTTTTGTGAGATACTGTATATAGCAGTGATGAAAGAAGTATTCAGATGATGCAGGCCTACCTAGTATCTAACACATACTCATACACATACAAATAAAAAGGATGGCATTCACAATATGACTTAAGTTTAAAAGTAAAGTAGAAGTACTCATTTTGAATAATGTTCCATCAGTGTTGAAATTGTCACATCTTTTTTTTTTTTTAGCAAAATGTTTGTTTTAGCTGGTCAAAGTGGAGCTAATTTGATCCATTTATAGGGTTTGGTAGTTTAATCAAAAATGCAACATTTGGTAGTGATTGCATATGTTTAATATGTTAAATCCTTATTTGCTAAGTAACTAGTCAATATACAGTACAGGCCAAAAGTTTGGACACACCTTCTCATTCAATGCGTTTCCTTTATTTTCATGACTATTTACATTGTAGATTCTCACTGAAGGCTTCAAAACTATGAATGAACACATAAGGAATTATGTACATAACAAAAAGTGTGAAATAACTGAAAACATGTCTCATATTTTAGATTCCTCAAAGTAGCCACCCTTTGCTTTTTTTGATAACTCTGCAAACCCTTGGTGTTCTCTCAATGAGCTTCATGAGGTAGTCACCTGAAATGGTTTTCACTTCACAGGTGTGCTTTGTCAGGGTTAATTAGTGGAATTTTTTCCCTTATTAATAAAAAACCAAAGGGTGGCTACTCTGAAGAATCTAAAATATAAGACATGTTTTCAGTTATTTCACACTTTTTTGTAAAGTACATAATTCCATATGTGTTCATTCATAGTTTTGATGCCTTCAGTGAGAATCTACGATGTAAATAGTCATGAAAATAAAAAGGAAACGCATTGAATGAGAAGGTGTGTCCAAACGTTTGGCCTGTACTGTAGCTGTTGAAGTGCAAAGAACAGAATTGACCTCTGAAAGGTTGTGTAGAAGTATAAAGTGGCAGAAATGGAGACACTCAAGGCAAAGCTTGAAATTGTATTCATGTAGGCTACAGCACTTCAGTAAATGTACATCCACTGTAAGGGATCGGGGCTGTAGCTGGGCTAGGCTTCGAATTCAGGATATATTTATTTGATATGTACAGCCCTTTGCAGTGGTATCACACACAATGCTTATAATAATTCATACACATATTATTACATGATCAAAACTCCCATTCCCTTCATGGTTGGACCCTGATTAAACGAACAGACACTGTACTTCTAATCATCATCAGGTCAAAATGAAACAACAGTCTAGACTGTAGGTGTAGAGTTAAAAGCCCTTTAGACATTTATTTAAGAGGCCAGTCAGTTGGCCGGTGGGGAGTCCCAGGTATTTCTGTGAGTCAGTCACACATAAGGTCACATGTGGCAGTCATGTGACAGCTGTCAGACTCACATGAATGAAGGTGTGAAGTGTGTAAAAACGTGGGAAGGTGTCGGGGTGAGATTTTAACCCTTTTGTTGTTCTCTAAATGTCTATATCAGAACTATGGGTCTCCTTTTAACGACCTCATTTTGATTACCCAAAAATAACACTGAGGGATGATTCCACACAACGCACTTCACAAGTAGGCCACAACAGAAGATCGGGTCTCTACTTCCATTGAATTTTGAATGTTTCGAAACAGTATCCTGACTGAACGTCGACCCTTCTGTGATTGTCCTTCCTTTAATATTAGTCTAAATAATTCATAATTTCAGCTTCTTTTTTTTAACTCAAGGATTAGGTATCATTTCCTTAATAAATGAGGTTTATTGACCATGAAATCCAAAAAAAAAGTGTAAAACTAGTAATGAGTTGGTGTTAGTGGTGTTTATACACTACCGGTCAAAAGTTTGGGGTCACTTAGAAATGCCCATTCCACTCCATTCCAGACAGAATACCAGCTGAGATCAGTTGCATCGTCTTTTTAATCAGGGCAGCAGTTTTCAGATTATATTATGTGCTTACATAATTGCAAAATGGTTCTCGACCGTTGTAGAAAGAAGTGGCTGATCTTTAATGCAATATCTACATTGCCCATTATCAGCAACCATTCATCCAATATTCCAAATGCATATTCTGTTTAATAATCTGATATCATTTTAAAAGGCTAACTGAGAAAACATTGGAGAACCCTTTTGCAATTATGTAAGCACATAATGTAATCTGTAAACTGCTGCCCTGATTAAAAAAAAAACAATGCAACTGATCTCAGCTGGTATTCTGTCTGGAATGGACATTTCTAAGTGACCCCAAACTTTTGACTGGTAGTGTACATGGTGGTGAAAAGAAGTGTAAAAAAGTACTAAAAGGTGCCTAGAAAAAAGGGATAAAAGCGTCAACAAGTGCACGGTCCAATGGAAAACAACACAAATGTTAAGAAAGTTTTGGGTTTTTTTGGCTTCCAGTTACCATTCACTTTCGGTGCAATTCAGAAGCCAGTGAGGTGCCTCAGTGTGAAGTCCCCTCTCCAGTAGATACTCTGAATATAGGTAGCCTGAATATTTCAGATGCCATCCTGACACTCCCGTTTTCGGTTTCACATAAAGTCACACCCTGATCATGCTGCTCCAATAAACTCAGCCAATGTGACACAGCAGTGTGATGACCCAGAGAGGTGGAAATGCCTGGAACTCCCCACCACTCATTAAGCCTTTTGGACGAGTGGCAAAAGATTTGACAGGTATTACAATAACTGGATGACTCCAACTGAAACTAGTGGGACACATTTTGCTGCATCACCTCTTGACAGCACAAGTTGATGGGTAGACCTGTAAAATAGTTATAATATATAATAGTTATAGTCCTGACACAAGTAGTTGATTAACTCGTTGACGCAGAAAATTAATCAACACTTATGATAATCAAATCAAAAGTCAAAACGTAAAAAATGTTCGTTCCAGCTTCTCAAATGTGAGAATTTGCTGCATCTCTCATAATTTATATATCAGTGTATTGTTTTATTTATTTTTGAGCTTTGGAATGTTTGGTCACACAAAATTAGCAGTTTTACTTTAACTCGGGGAAACTGATGGGACATTTCACAACTTTCTTCATTTGATGCACCAAGAAATTAAATGTTTTCCAAAAAAGTCTTGAATTTAATGTTTTCAGGCAAGCAGGAAAAGCATTCAACATGTGGATGTCATTTAACTGGCACTATGCTTACAGACCAAGCTTTATTTAGCATTATAAGCCTATATGTTATGGTATTTTTATTTTTATTTTTTTTTAAAAGGTAGACGTCATTAGGAAAAAAATTGTAAATACAGTGTTGCAAAAACATCACCACCAAATGCATCTAATGATCATGACCAGATTATACCATTCAATTCCACTAGATGGCGGTGTTACATTAATAATGCATACTGTAGGTTTATTTTCCATCTTAAAACGTTGGCCTTAGAAATATTATTTTTTTATTCCTCTTTTATTTGTGACAATATTATTTCCTACCACACACACAACAATAAAATGAATAATTTGAAAACATGTCGTTGGCAGCTTTTAATCGCTGAAAACTATAAAAGAATAAAAAGGCATTATTTGATATTTACACAGTAATACTTTCAAAAATACTTTACATTGCACACGCACACACACACACACGTACTTGATTATTTGCGCCTAACAAGTTACTGCTCATTAAATCAACACTACCAACCAAAACTCAGATATTCATCCTTTAATAATAATAATAATAATAATAATAATAATAATAATAATAATAATAATACCTAAAAACCAACTTGTGTCACTCAAACAGAATGAAGATGCAAACCAAAGTTAAAAGTTTAAATGAAATATGAAACTGGAGTAGAAAAATATTGGTTTTATCATGTATGCAGTGGCTCAAGTACAAAAGAGTATTAAAATGGTGAACAGGAAGAGAATATAGCCAGCTATTTCTCATTTTTGCTTGAGAAAACAGTAGGAATACAAAAACACTAACTGTCTTTGAACATTACACTAAGCACACAGGGATCACAGCTTCACTCAACATGCAACACACCATATGAATCAGTTAATTGTTGTCTGTAGAACTATGAGAGCAAAGATGAAAATACCTTATTTCGGAAGCTCCCTTTTTAAATTTAACTTGAGTTACTTTAGTCAGTTAAGCAGCTAAGGCCTTTGACCCTTGTGATGTATTTTTTTCCTTCTAGGAGTTTGGAATAATCCTAAACAAACAACTGATGATGACTTAATCTTGCTTGAGGAATGCCCCATGACATTTCTTTCAGTTTAATTTGTAGGTTATAATGCAGATCCCAGGGAATACCAGAAGAGAAAAGAAAAAAAGGTCTTAAACTCACCCCCCCATCGCAAGCTTTAACAGTAAGCCACATTTTCCAAGGGTTGTTTTAGATTATTTTTTTTTTTTAGAGTCAATTATTTTGAAGCCTGTAGTCAAAGCTGTGCTAGTTTTCACTCTAACCATGTCATTAGTGATTCCTTTACACCTTGGACACCAGCTGAGTGCAATTAATGAGCTGACAACAAAGACAGCTGCCCAGGAAGAGACGCATCCCTTTAATACTGGCCTTTAGGGGGCACCCACTACTCACTAAGTGCAAAATGAATTGGAGTCAATGAACTACTTGTCTCCCCCCCTCCCCCCATACTTACTTACTACTGTCTGTACTAGATATACGTGTGCCCTGCTCAGAAGACCTGTGTGATTTAGCCACTGAAAGAAAAAAAAAAAAAAAACAGTCTGGCCTTACTGACGAATTTGAGTGTATTTGGGGCATATGTGTCACCCTTCACAACATGAAAATCTATGAGAATTATAATTGTAGAGTTTTTTCTTTTAAAGGAATACGCCACTGTTTGTTGAAATAGGGCTTATCACGGTCTACCCTGGCCGTAGATAGGTGGGCCAATGCATTTTTTGTCTCAGTGCAAGTAATTAGGTTGTTTTTTTGTCTTTTGTTGGCTCTCTTTTACTCACAACATGCTAACTGGCAACATAGGATTCCATTCACTACGCTAAGCTAACTAGCGGCGGCGCTGGCGGTGTTGCACCGGACTAAAACGACGAAAAAATGCGTTGGCCCACCTATCTACAGCTAGGGGAGACGGTGATAAACCCTATTTCAACAAACGGTGGCGTAATCCCTTTAACATATTGGGCATTTAGAACTACAAACCAATGTAAAACACAGGAAATGGTGTGTTGTCTGAGGCCAAGGAGAAACATCTTAGCTGGAATCTAGAGAGCAATCTAGGAACTATAATCGCAAACCTGTGTGACAACTGCAAGGGGATCATTGGAAAGAGCTCAACTAAACTTTTTCTTCAACAGTGACACATGCAGTTTTTTTGTTTCGTTTCCCCCCTTCCTAGCACTGCAGCTTGCGAATGCTGCGGGAAATCCTCTTGAACTCTCGCTGTCCCTTCTGCCAGCGCTTCAGCGAGGTGATGACCAGATGGCCGTCCATCTTCTGGCCCATGACCAGGTAGGCAGCGTGGATGTCGTTCATCTCCTCACAGATGCACTGCAGGCCGTCCTTCAGCCACAGCTCCATCTTCCTCAGCTCACGCTCTGTCACGCCGTTCATCTTGTAAATGGTCTTGCTCTTGTTCTCCGGCACGATCTTGGTGTCACCATTGATGTAGGAGATCTCCTTAACTTTGATCTTCAGAGCTTGGTACAGACGGGAGAGAAAATAAGGGATTTGTTTTCACAAAAACTATATAGAGATCATCCTTTTGAGCCTCATGAGAATGCTTATGTATTTCTATATAAGTGTAGTGCTAAAATGCATGCAATAGGGGAGATAAAAAAAAGTGAGGAGGAAAATGGTCACAATACACATTCTTTCTCTGCACCTTCGAGTGAAAGAAACACATTCAACAGTGAATTCAACTTGGGGCCCCTGATCTTCACTTTGGGAACTACTGCTCTAATAATAATAATAATAATAATAATAATAATAATAATAGGTGGCTGGACTATACTTACCAAAGTCATTCTTACACAGGTTGTCAACTATTTCGTTGTCATTTTCATCCGTTTCCCTGCAAGCATCGCACACTCTGGGCACTGAAAGACAAATTAGATTAGGTAAAAATGACACAATATGCTATAATTATACAGAAAATGTGTAGTAGCAGAGGGGACACACATATCCAGATGTGACCACAGTGGATTTTGGCGCAATAAATGGATAGATGATCTATTAATATGTATGCGCCACTAAGTAGATTTGGCAATTATATTTGGGGAATGGCAAATTTGCTTCTGAAATACAGTTCTACAAAACCTTACCTTCTTTGGTGACTGGCACGAAGCTGTCCATGGCTGCAGGCGGTATGCACAGGTCGTTGTCGAGTGGGAAACGGTCGCAGTCCAACATCTTTGGCCAAGGGAAGCCAAACGCGGACATCACGGGCGCGCAGCCGTTCCTGACGTTCTCGCACAGAGACCTGCACGGCTGTATGGGCTCGTCCAAATCGTCCAGACAGACGGGAGCGAAAAGGGAGCACAGGAACTTTCTTGTGTCGGGGTGACATTGCTTCTGAACCAGCGGGATCCAAGACGAGGCTTGCTGCAGAACTTCATTCATGGTTTCGTGTCCGAGCAGGTTCGGGAGGCGCATCTCTGTGTACTCTATGTCGTGGCACAGGAGGAGGTTTGCAGGAATCGGCTTGCAGTTGTTCTTTTTGTAGAATAATTCATGCTGGCCGAAATTGTACAATCCGTGGATAGCTTCCATGCAGGGTATTGTTATCAGCCACAACACTGTCACTGTGGAAATAAAAGCCTTCATTTTGCATGCGCGTAAAACAAAATACCTGCAAGATATAAATGCGCATTCAGGGGTCGTTGAGCATCAGTCAGCGCGGATGGAGTCTGTGTCAGTGGCCAGCTCCTAATGTAACAAGAGGTTTTCTTCCAGGCTAGTCTGGGAGGAGTCTGTGTATGCTGCGCGTAAAGAACCTTCTCTCCATTCAGCACTTGGTTTCCTCATATCAGGTGAACTTTGTGGACAAATGTGTCCCTTCAGTCCAAAGGAAATCAAATACTCACTTGTTCCTCCTCTGGGTCTTACAGGTATTTTTGATTTCTAATTATAGCTCATAGTATTTTATCACCAGTCGTTTGCTTAACAATCCCCCCCTCTATTTCATCTCTTGCCATTCATGGAAATCATAAAAAAAACGTGTCTGACAGGTTTTCCCTCATTACGCCCAAATCAACAGCAATATATCCCGAGTGATCCCTTAACTTGCTGATTTTTTTTTTTTTTTTTTTTTAGACCCATGCTGTAAAAAGTTTGGGAATGCTGTCAGTGGGTGCATTTAGCTCAGCTCAGTGGAGCGTTAATTTTCCATCATTAGGAGTTTAGTGGTGAAATCCTCCGGGCAGGTCTGCAGGTTCATACCACATGGTGATATATTGTTTGCCCATGGTGTGAGAAGCAGACCTCCACTCGGCTCAGCACACCCAGGGGTGAAACCAAATCTGCCTGCTCCTTGCACTGCAGCCCTGGCTCCTATCCGCTCTCAGACCCCCTTGAGCTACAGTCTGGTCTGCAGACAGCCGTGTGGTTCTTCTCAGGCTTGACCCTCCTCTTGCTCAGCAATGAGTGAACGCTTAAAAATCTCGCGTGTGATCTTGTGGAATTTCTAGCTAAAAGGGTCAGTTCACCCAAATTACAGAGACATATTTTCCCACTTACCCCTTTGTGGTTTCTAGATATTCAGATATTTAAAGATTTGTGCCATTGAGATGTCTGTAGCTACCGCCCCCCCACCCCCAATACACCCAAATGCAATGGAGGTCAATTAAATAGGCCTACCATGTGTGGAGCTGATGAGTTTGAGGCCATGTCCATGTTGATCCCTAGTGGTGTCACAATCCAGTCTCTCAGAAGCTCCTCAGCAGCTCATTCAATCATTCAAAAAGCTCATGAGTCACTTGTTTTAAGTAGTGGGAAAAAGTATTTGAATAGAAAACACACAATTGTAGTATATTTTCTCTGAATTTAACCTGTCATTAAAGTTTATAGCTCTAGGTGTGCCAATTTCTTTTTTAGCAGAACTGAACAAAGACAGTATTTTGGAAAGAGGTGGCACTTCTTTTTCTTTCCATACGAAAACAAGCCCAAGCAAATGAAAAAAAAAAACAGATTTTTTGAATGTGGCATGTGTAAATATGTTTTATGAATAAAGTCCATAGCTCCACCCTTAAATGAGGTGTTTGATTGTTTTGCTACTGTAGATACAGTAAGTGTTTCCCGACTCCTTAACAAAGGAGTCTGAATGAAATTAAATGCATCACCCTGACTCATGAATCCACCTTATTGTCTTGTGACATTTATCGTAAATATATATATTGCTCACTTCCAGAAACTGGTTACTGTACATGAAAGCAAAGCGATGCAACTGCTACAGCTGCAGGCTACAGCGATACTTCTTTACAGTAAGACTTTGAATACTCTTTCTAAAAAAACATGTTTTGTCACTTACCTGTAGTTGCAGACAGTTTTGGCTTTATTTGTAAGATGTTATGAGATGTATGCCTCTGAAATTTCTGCTACCACCACGGTACAGGATTAAGTTGGAGGTGAATAGAATTTAATACGTGAAGCTCAAAGCTTTGAGAAATGACATTGAAAAAGTTCTCAACATCTCTGTCTAGAAACAGTGTTGTTGTTATAGTCGGGTGATCCACAGAGCATGCTATGAAAACTTTCTTCAGGAAAAAGGGGTTTCAATTAAAAACGGTCCACAGCGATGTTTGCTCCGTTTTTGGTCTCCACCAACTCTCCTGACGGAAATATCTGCTCTACTATCTTCACCGGCTCGTCACTAACTGTGTCTGTCTGTTTGGTGCCGAGCAGTATAGGGCACAGTGGGGTTTTTGGGGGGCTTTTTCGCTGAAAACAGCTGAGAACGAGGCTGTGAGAGTGAACCATAACAGTAGAGCTGTGGGAACTGAAGAGTTGGTTGATCATTTGTGCGGACTCATCACTATGTGTGATTAGGGTCTTGTGTTATTATATCATTACAAAAATACAGGTTATTGTTCCTTTGAAGAGAAACAAAATGTCTCCCAAGCCTATCAGGATTGAGCTGGCATTCAGAGAGAAAACAAGGGGCTGCATTGGTTGGGGGGGGGGGTTGCATGTCGCTCCAGGTACCAGCGAGACATGAAATACAATCCAGGAAGTTTGAGTAACAGATCCATGCATTCGATTAGCCACCACATTGCCTTGCTGGATGATGTCATGTTGCCAGATGACCCTGAATTTTTTTTTTTTGCCGTAGCCTTCTGCGTTGACACCCCCGCTTGCAGCACCAGACTCATTCAAATGAATGAGAGGGTTGTGTTTTTTAATGTAGAGCCAAAGTTGGTCTGAAGAGCAGGGACCTAACTTGTCTGTGTCAAAGGTTTAACCTGTTTTTATAGGGCAACTCTCCCCCTCGTATCCCCTCTCCTTCAAAGTGTGTTATTTCTATTCAGGTCTCTGTAGGAACACTTATATGGCCATTTAAGAGCGAGCATCCCCCATTAACCTGCAACTGGACTCCCTTTAGCTGAGCAGCAGGTCAGCTGGCTAAACTGTACCTGTGGTGTGGCAGGTCACACGATAACCTTTCTCGGGCGACTAAATGTTATCAGCTGGAAACACTCCGAATGCACTCTTGGGCTGTGTATGCAAACTCTTTTACGGGACATGCGTTGATATGTCTATAATTGCAGCTTGTGTGACAACTGAAACGGGATAATTGGAAAAAACCTTTTCTTCAACAGTGACACATGCAGTTTTTGTTTTTCCCTTCCTAGCACTGCAGCTTGCGAATGCTGCGGGAAATCCTCTTGAACTCTCACTGTATATATACACAAAACATGTGGTAAAGTAGTCACAGTAATACATCCCGAATACTTGAACTCGCCTTTTAAAATGACAAAAAGCAAAAGGCTCCAAAAGGGGATAAATGGACTTCAACTAAGATCAAACCTTACCAAGCACAAGGCTTTATTCCTCCAACACAGATAACAATACTGTTTCACAGACCGTTAAGGTCAGAGGCTCGGAATAGAGGTAAGCTGATCCTAGGCCTGCGCTTAAAGTCACCCCAGCGGGTTTTCATTACAACGCTGTGTGAAAATGAGACGCAGTTTGTCGGACCTAGTGGTCCATCTGTAGCCCAGTAACCCGTCATTCTTTTTCTTTCCCCTCCACCTCCATCCAACCTTTACAGAATAGAAAAAGAATAGAGGGCTTGATGGTGTCAAAAACAATCACAGAATGTATGGTGCAGGTTCAAAAGAAAGCCCCTGTGGAAATGTTTGAGGAATCAATTTATTGAATGTTCGTGAAGACTCGTCGCTCAGTGTGAGGAGCATCAAAGGCATCAGGACCACCATAGTGTAAACCAAATCAACCCCATTTTGGAAAAGTCCTGTCTGTTAGCAGATTCCTCATAGTCCCATTATTATACAGCCAGGCTACCCAGCTCCTGATTTGGACAAATTAGATTACATCTGATCGGAACATATTATAAGATAGGTTTGGTGATTTCTTATTGTCCAAAAAAATCCCATGAAAAGACCAAAATCAACAATGAAGTGATCCTTCTAACAAGTATTGTCTGTGTAAGCCCATTCCTCGGTGTCATACTGTAGACCTCTATCGTGGGCCAAAAACTATTATAACCACAATGTTGCTGGGAAAAATGCTCCTTTATTGCCATGAATATGGACACTGTAGTTTATTTTTGAATCAATCACACATACACCATCCTGCTGCCGAAAATACACGCTAGTGCACCAAATGTGCATTAATCCACAGATTTAAATTGTCCCCAAGAAATGCACTATTTACTCCTGTTTGAGTAGTGTTGACTAAACACGTCGGCTGCTTCAGGAAATGACTGAGGCTCTTTTAAAAATGAAATTACCTTTTTAAAGATTTATGTCTTCAGTAGGAACAAATGGGCTTCGGGCCATAGATGGGCTGGGGAAGCTGGAGATTATTGAGAGACCGACTAATATAATGTTGGTTTCTGACGGGATTTGTTGCATATGGAAAATGTGGAATAATGCCAGCCTTGTATCCTTTAAAGGAAAAAAATATATTTTACAGTATAACTTTATTGGTCTGAAATCTCTCAGAGTGTACGGCAGACTCTTGGTATTTTACTACTTTGTTTGGACTTCGTAACGACGATCTACACATTTACAAAAATGGTGTTATCTGATAACTTGTCTGATAAGTTAAGGGGTTATTTAGTCGCACAGAATAAAAAAGATCCACACTCTTTCCTTTTCAACGGCCCCTTGACTGCCAACTGAGAATCAACCATTCACCTCTGAACATTGTCTTGAAGTGCACTAATGAGCTTGTTAACTTCAATCACTCCTTCTACATTGACATTTGGGAAAGAATGTATCCCATCCAAGGAGAATTAATCTCATTAGAGCTCCAGAGTCATATAGATTGTGCCTGCTTGGCGTAATTGATGTCCCTATTGTACAGGTCTAATTGACTCAGGATGGGGTTTCCGAGCAGCTGTGGGACACGTAGACCACTCTACCAGTCTTTGGGATAACCACATGCATATTAAGAGTTGTGTGCACTGTACAAATATGTGGAGAGGGCACAATATTATTTGTATTTTCTGTTATTAAAGTATTGAAATGTAATGTTAGAAATATTTGATGTTAATTAAACAGCCATTTACGAGTCATGGAAAGCAATAATTTGACATACAGTACCAGTCAAAAGTTTCTTATTCACTTGAATGAAAAAAAACAAAATAGGTTATAATATAGGCCTGTATATTTCTAAATTAAACCAAAGCCATGCTTTAATTTGGTATTCTTATTGCAGCATTTTAGTTATTTGTGTCCAAACTTTTTACTGGTACTGTATGCTTACTTGCTTACCGCATTTTTGCAAAGAGTTAGATGAGAAGATTCAGATCGATCCCACTCTCATGTCTGTAGGAGTATAAGTATTAACCAACAGCCGTTAGCTTAGCTTAGCATAAAGACTAGAAATGGGGAAACAGCTATCCTGGCTCTGTCCAAAGATAACAACATCCGCCTGTCAGCACCTCTAAAGCTCACTCATTCATGAATTAGTCTCGCATTGCCAGACCTAGCATCACAGCGCTGGGGAGTAAGGGCTGGCTCCACACAAACATTCTGGGAGAGGAGTAAAAAACGCTCTGGGTTGTTTGCATTTCTTTAAACCAATCACAGTCGGCGGCGGCGCTAAGGTCCGGACGCAGCGACGGTGGCTCCGTCTCGGGAAGGAGCCTTTCGTCGTTTTGGTGGAACATTTGCACCCGGCAAAAGAAAACACCACATAAAATATTAACTGAAGTTAACTGTTCACACAATACAGTAACGTGAGCTATTTCAGTTAGCTGGATACATGGTTAAACGTTATTTTCTCTTACTAGTGTATCGTCCACAGCAATCCTCCTCTATCGCTCCAAAACGTCCCAGTTAGATAGTAAATGCTGTAAACATATTCCTTGTAAATCTTTACAATCATTCCCTGAAAGAACCAAGCAGGCCTGCCTTGTTGCACGATCCAAATATTCTTAAAAACGTGCCATTTTCAGCGTGTAGCTTGCTAGCTGGAAGTTTGTCATCGTTTCCCGGAGCGAAGGGGTTATAAGAAGGGCACCGCACAGAGTGGAAGGTGAGGGACGTCCTGCGTTGGATGTCAGGCTTTATCCTGACAATGTACTTCCGTTGATCCAAACTATAAATTAATCAATATGTTATATCTCGTTTGTTTAAAGGTGCTCTAAGCAATGTCACGCGTTTTTTTAGGCTAGAACATTTTTTGTCACTTACAGCAAACCTCTCCTCACTCTCCGCGAGCTGCCTGTCCCCTGAACACACTGTAAAAAAACGCGGTCTCTGCAAGTGGCCAACCTGCACCACGAAACATAACAAACCGTGTTCCAGCATTCCAGCCAATAACTGTCAAGAAGGATTTGGGGTGGGGGTTGGGGGAGTTAAGTTCGCTGAAGCACGGAAGAGAGGGGGAGGGGACGGGATGAGGAGGGAGGGAGGGAGGGAGGGGCGAGCTAGTCTCATTTTGTTTGAAAATACTTTGAATGTCAACAAGAATAACGTCTCCCACCATCGCTTAGAGCACCGTTAATTTATACAAAGAAAGACTTCCTAACTGTGACAAGACTTTAGGAAGATTCTAAACAAACAGATTAAACAAACGAAAAATAACTTTACGAAAGTGGTATGTATCAATGTTCTCATTTAACTCTCTGCAAGAAAGTCTCCCAAAATGCAGAGCTAGCTGCTCTAATGGCTTGTAATGATCACCGTACGGACGGATGTAATTAGTATTGGGAACAATCGGAGGGCTTCAAGGCTCGTCAAAAGTCCAGCCAGATTTGTGTTACAGGATCCAAAAACTGTGTCACGGTATCATAAAAGACAGCAGAGAGCCGGGCAGGTTTATGCTCGCAGGATGTCCATGGATCAGGGTGACAAGCAGATCCTTCTGTAGGGCCCTGCTCTTTGACCCCTGACCGATACTGAAGCTGGAAGACTCACACTGTGAAGGGCTCTCGGGGGACATTTTACAACTTAGACCAAAGTGCCAGAATCTCTGCCGTCGGAGAAGTGTTTTCTGAATGACCCGTACCTGATCTCCACCCCATACGGAGAAGGGCACTAACTAGTCCTTCCGCTCGCCACCTTCACACGGTCCTCACAAAAGGGATGTTCCTGTTCTCTGCTTAATGAGCGCATGGGCTTTTACTGAATCTTTCATCAATGAAAATCTGAAGACGGTTTAAGCAATTTAAAAGATACATTTGTCTTCAGTCAGGGGAGTTTCCTGCTCTTTCAAGGAGGTTTATAGTCAAGTTCTGTCCTGCAGTCTCGCATTCATTTATAATATAAGTTTTATAGAGAAGGATACAAGTAATTTTTTTTTTCACTTTTACCCCTACTCACAACCTAAAGAATAAAACCTAATTACATTCAGTTAAGAGTAGCTCCTAAATAACCGTCACCCTCTGAGACATGTTTTAGACTGATTTTATTGACTATTACAGACTATTGATTGTGATGATTAATAGGCCTATGCTAGCTGAAGCCATGTGTGTAATTCAGAATTGGCTGTTTTTTGTTTTTTTTTGCCTTTGATTTGAACATTTGATATGTTTTTGTTCTCTTTGTTTGCATTAAACAGGGGAGGAAACAACATGACTGCTGGCGTTGATTGGGTTTGTCAATGTGATACGAAGTTCTCCAGTGTGCTTTCCTTTTAATTTCCATTTCAGGCAATTTCCTAGAATTTCATCTCTATTCATAGTTTATAAATAGATTGGATTGTTGTTGATTTAACATATTACTTGCTAATGGAGATATTAAGGATTTTGCACAAATAAAATCCTCACTTTTTAAAATGAAAATTACCATCAATTACAATGTACGGCAGATGTAGGGTAAATTGTTGTCTTTGATGGATTGTTCCTGCTCCAGGCATGCCCCTGATTCAACTTTATGGTCACGTAAATTACTAGCCTGGATGCCAGCCAAACTTAGCCCCGCCCACAACATCCGAGGTCGGGATTCTGACTAGAATCTGAGTATGACCACGTCAGGCTAGTAAATTACTTAAATAACTTAGACTTTGCTGTAAGTAGGAGTAAGTTGCTGTTTGTTATTCTTTACATTTAAATTACTTTTTTATTTCTAACATGGCTTTTTAGAGCATTCTTAGGGGCCATCCAAACGGAAACGCTTTTTGGTGTAAACGCACACGCATCGTTTTGGCCGATCATCCAAACAAATCCTGTAAACGCGCTGCCTGAAGACCAAGGGGGTAAGTGAGCGTCTGGCAAGCGTACCTCCTATGGCGCCATTTTGATGCTAACAAGCACTCACCCGCCGTTAGCATTCCATTGACTGCCATTCATTTTGACGTCACTTTGACAGCGAATAACTTTACATCTGAAGCGTTTAAAGACTATTTGTCCATTGTTTATTTCTAAAGACACACCGCAATGTATAAAAGGCTTCATTACCTTGTACCTCACATTATGGCTCCGTAGCAGACGTTTTTGTAAAAAATAGACTAACGATTGTGTCATAACCAAGTGACTTACTGTCGCATAGTAGAGGAATTACCGTATAGTACAGGAGAAGCTCGCAGGCAGTTTCGACTTACATTAGCTGTTTAAGTTGAATTACTAATGTTAACTAGCATTTTAGTTAGCAATAATTGGCCTGTGCCAATGTTATCTCCTTACATATACTACGCTCTCGTCTCTGCAAGATTGGGAATGATTGAGATTTCTCTTGGCACAGCTACCAGAAGACTTCCAACTTTCAGACACGTTGCTCACGTCACATCTATGTCTTCAAGCTCAGTTGAAGGCTGCGCAGTAACGCTCAGCGCTCACCGGAAAAGTGCTTCTAATAGACTCACTGGTCTCCGTCCAGAGCAACGGGATCTGTTGGTCCATTTATTTTGTCTATGCTGAAGATGCACTTTTTGGGAAACCTGGTCCCAGGGTGAACAAATTCGAAAACGACGCCCTTGCGTCTTCGTTTGGACTTGCGTATCTATGATGTCATCGCCACACTCCGCGACCGCTAGCCCTCGACCTCTTATCCCGCAACGACGTCTCATAACAACAACGACAACAACGGACTACATGCTTGTGTCCGTACAAACGATTCTGGTTTCCTTGCACTAGCCATTTTCGTTGTCTTCTTCTTGTGTTTGCTTTCTTCTTCTTCTACTGTCTGTTTGTATACAGCGCGCAAGCTTTATGCGCATGCTCCGCCTTTTTTTTCCCATTTTTTTTGTGAATTTCTGTAGCAGAAACAGCGACACCTATAGGCCTGGAATATGAAGTAGCGTGTTGAGTCATTTACAAATGGATCCGTTTGGACGCAAATATTCTTGAAACAACACTACGATTATTTTTTACTTTTTTAGTATTGTGCTGTTGTTGGATCTTGAGTTTGACTTGGTTTACTTACTCACTTGTACTTCAAATGTGATGATTTATTGTTTGTTTGATTTTCTTTTATTTGTCATTTTGGCGGTTTATTGGATGTAAATACAAATGGAAATTGACAAATTATTTGATCTTGAAACATGCTTTTTTTATCATTAAGTCAAGTTTTCACATGAATTTACTTCCTACAAAGACATGTTCTCAGTGACAGGAACAAATTACCACTCTGGCAGAAGTCATGGATCCTTTGCCTTTTGACAGTTTACGTATGTTGTGAAATATAATCTCACATACCTTCATCACAGGAATTTTGGGGTTAGAAAAAAACTAAAACGAAAAACCACCCCTCATAATTTTAGCGACGGTGGCAGTGGGTTAGCAAGTGACCCACATTGACCCCTGGAATACCAGACACGGGCTCAAGTGTAAATAAAGGTTTGGTATTCATTCACAGTTGTGACACCACAACAAGGACACATTTTGTTTGGAGCCATAACTGAAACGTGTGTGTGTGTCAACCTGAACAGAAACAGACTTTATACCAAGTTCAGCCCAAACTCTGAACAACCTCTGCTCACTAAACTTCAAAACAGCCATTCTGAACCATGAAACAAGATGTGACTTGTAGTTGCTATCTATAATAATAATAATCTTTTCTTTTCATTCCCCAGATGTACATGATATGATTTCTTTCCCCTGACACTGAATGTTTACTTCAAGTGAGACTGATAACTCCATTCAACTTGCACTGCATAAATGTAATTAAGAGTCATTTTATTCAGATACCCTTGACTTGCCAAAATCTACACACATGGACAAGTACACAGAATATGCACTTCATAGTTTTCTAGGAATTTTGCTCTGGAATGCCAGTGATCTAGATAAAAGCCGAGGGACAAAATAGCACATTGTTCGTCTTGTTTTACTGGGTGATCATGAAAAGCAAATATGAAGAAAAAATGTTCTCCACACTCAGGTCTTTTTTTTTTTTTTAACTTTTAAACTTTTTTTAAAATACTATCTATAGTTTACTCATATAAACATCCTGCAAGAACCCAAAGTGTAAGTATCAGAGTACAGAGTGCTCTTTATATGTATCCTCATTTTGATAAATGTATGCTCAATAATACCCTAAAACAGAGCTACTGAGCTACAGATAATGGAACAGGATATTGTTTGAGAATATTTCTATAACATGTATCATATTACATGTAATGATGACCCTTACAGGATAACATGTATCTGATCCCAGATACAATCCAGGCAGTGCCAATAGAATCTGGATAGCATAGATAATCTTAAAGGAATACTTTGATTTTTAACCTTTATTTATCCAGGTAAGTCGATTAAGAACAACTTCTCATTTGCAACGACGACCTGTCACATTCACACAGTTACACATTCATACCTGGAAGCTGTCCAGTACAACCACGGTCTGATCTGCTGGCCACTGAGCAGCTCCACTGGAGCGGTTGGGGTTAAGGGCCTTGCTCAAGGGCACCTCAGTTTTGCGTATCCAATACTCTGAAAGGTTTGCAGCTTGCTCCTTCACAGAGGACACCAGCTGCTTGGATTCAAGGCCGTTGCAAGGGATTCCAATGGCAGCCCAGTGTCACGATGAAAAAATTTCCTTACCTTCTCAAATCATTTCTCCGGCATAATCCATTTCTCTGTTAATGTGTTCTAAACGCTTCGACCCCTCAGGCATAAATATCCCTAAATACGCTGCTTCCATTTGTCACCAGCACAGGCAGCTGTTGTGGATGTGTGCAACAAAAGTAAAAAAGCTTACCACATAAGTGACAAACATTTTCAGTGAGTTTTCCTATAAAAAGCCAAAAGCTGAACAAGAATACGTTATGATTTTGTACTCTCAGCCCGGTCATTTGTTAATAAGACCGATGGAGCTTGACTCAAAAAGAAAATCTGGGCTAGAGTGACCTAATCAGCCTCAACCAAGCTTAACTTCTTGATCTATGCATTCATCAATTCTATTTCAAACTGTGCTCTGTACTTCAAATTCATACACTACACGTTTTCCATCATATAATGCCTGGAAAATCTTATTTTACTACACTGCAAAGTTTACTTCATAGCTTATTTCCAAAAGTAGACATTTGATCCTCCCTAGAGATGAATGCTTTTGTAACAGTGCCAACTGTGAACATTCAGTCTAGTCTAATGGACCCACAAACATGTCATCACCGCTTCCCCGTTGTTTTCATATGAAGAAGGCAACATTAAAACCCCACGTGCTAAATTCTCCTACTGTGGTAACAGAGGAAAACGCCCTTAATGCAGTCAGAGGGAATCACCAAGCCCTTTATTATTCCTCAGTACACTCCCAGAAGAGACTAGCATTGACTTACAATAGCGTCACTACCTTGTGTGTGTGTGTGTGTGTGTGCTTCTGTCTAACGGAAGATGGAACAATCCCCGGGGCAGTGCACATTAAACCTGCAGAGTCCTGCTGAGAGAAGGAAAAGACCCTGAGTTACCCTAAACTCTTTGGGGAGACACATCACAGCACACACACACTTAAAACCCGGCCTCACATTAACTAAATGATGGCTCCCCTTTAACGAGGGCTTTTCCAACCTCAAACATCCACCAAAACGACCTCCAACAAAAGTGCTTCTGCTGTAATCGTTTGACATTCTGCTTGTATTTGTCACAGAAGGATGAAACAGAAGCTCTGTGAAAGTGGTTTAGAGAATCATCGCTGCACCACAAGGCACATGACCAGAAAGTAAACATGGCCATGCGTATCTTTCACAGTAGTGCTTAATTAAATATTCTGCTAACCTTTGCTTCACAGTTCTGGTTAAATGATGGTGATGGCACAATATCGAGCTGTTGCGTTCCAACCAAAACATCCAACCATGCCTCGTGCTGCCAGAAGTTACGTATGCCCTATCGGATGACACATCCAGTGTATACAAGCTTAAATATAACATTTATTCTAAGCCATTCCATGCATGATGTCTGGGCTTTAAAGCTGCTATTACAACTGTAATGGTAAGCAAGAAGTGACAAACTCGCTCAGTGTCAAGATGATGAAACTGCTTTGTTTGCCTCATTTTTTTTGTTGAAGAAAAACTTACTGTTGCTCTGCCAAAGTAGCATAAAATATCCCATTGTTTATAAGAAATATTAAAACTAAAAGCTTCATTGTATTCTGATAAAATCAAGCTGGTATTCAATGTTACGCCAGATGGCGTAATATTCAAAATGATTTTAGGGTTGGTGAAGTGCATGTACAGTATTATGCATAATGAATAATAAAGTAATTGTTCTACTACTTAGTTTGCTTCAAATTTCCGACCTTGGAACAGAACTAATATAGTGTTTTTAGTCTCGCACTGCCAGACCTTTCTCCACAGCGCTGTGGAGTAAGGTCTGGCTACACCACACATACATTCTGGGTTAGGAGAAAAAAATGCTCTGGATTGGCCTCAGGAAGGAACTTGTTTTGGTGGAAATTTTGCACCCCGCCAAAGAAAACGCCACATAAGCTATTACCTAAAGGTAACTGTTCACACAATACAGTAACATATTTCAATCAGCTGGATACATGGTTAAACGTAATTTGCTCTTACCAGCGTATCGCTGTGTTTACTTCGTCCACAACAATCCCACCAATCGGTCCCAAAACGTCCCAGTTAGATAGTACATGCCGTAAACATATTCCTTGTAAATCTTTACAATCATTCCCCGAAACAACCAAGCAGGCCTGCCTTGTTGCATGATCCAAACACACAACAACAATTTTCAGCGTGTAGCTTGCTAGCTGAAAGTTTTTTGTTGTTTCCCAAAGCGAAGAGAGTTTGAGAAGGGCAACACACAGACAGTGGAAGGTGTGGGACATCGGGCAACTATCCTGGAAATGTACTTCCGTTGATCCAGACTACAGTGCTTTAGGAACCTCAATTGTGACCTTCATGAACTATGTATTGTGCAGTCATGTTTTTAAAGCCTGCAAAGTCCTTGCATGCGTATTGCGTGTATTATTTATCTGGAGCTGTAAAGCTGGAATAACTATTTCTTGATGGAAAGCCCAGCACTTCTTGATGCCTGGCAACCTCACCGTGACGACAAGCCTCAGGGAAGTCTCCATTCCCGCCAATAAAATGTTACAGCATGTAAAATGTACAAATTAAACAAATAAGATTCAATGTGTTAATTAGTGAACTTTAGAGGTGATGGTAGGCATGTTTTGAAATTTTTGAAAGAGAGCCAATGTAGCCGTTTTCTCCTGCTTCCTGTCTACAGTATATGCTAAGCTAGGCTAATTGCCTTCTGACATTTGAAGGTAATCCTCCAACATCTTTTTTGCACTATACTTACATGTTTCTATACTTTATCTACAGTATAGCTGTCGTTTTTGTGTTTTTTGCACTGTATATAAGTACATTCACAAACACAGACAGAGTAAACTAAATAGTTTAAATACGCATATGCTTTGTGTTTCTTTACTCTGCAGAGTATCATCAAAGTGAAGGGATGAAATGAGCTCAACATGGGACACTGTGCAAAAGTCCTGCATGACCAATTTCATAGGCCTGGGAACGCTCAACACACATGCACACATTGAGCTTTTTCTTCTGTATCCCACATCCGTGTCTATGGTCCTAATTGATAATACCTCTCCCCTTCCAACCTCCATGTGCAGCAGAGACACTAATAGGCCCCAAAAAACCTCACCCCTTAAAAACTGTCCGGGCCTCTGATTCTTGTTAGCCTGAGCTAACCGATGGAGATTTCACTGGTCAGTGAATGAACTCATGCTACTCACCACCTGTGTTTATTCCACACGGTCGTTGTGGCTGGATTGTGTATATGAGGATGGTAGAGTGGTTTTGAAAAAAAAAAAACGTTGCTTCTTTAGGGGGCTAAGGAAAACTAGGAGGAAAAATGTCTGCTGTGTTTGTTTCAGTCTGTCTGTAATGTATGCATGCTGTTGAAGTTGGACATACAAAGAAATTCTATTTATTTTTGCATGTTTTGCATTGTACTAGAGCTGGGCAATATATCGATATTATATCGATATCGTGATATGAGACTAGATATTGTCTTAGATTTTGGATATCGTAATATGGCATAAGTGTTGTCTTTTCCTTGGTTTTAAAGGCTGCATTTCAGTAAGGTGATGTCATTTTCTGAACTTACCAGACTGTTGTAACTGTTCTATCATTTGCTTTTACCCACTTAGTCATTATATCCAGATTACTGATGACTATTTATCAAAAATCTCATCGTGTAAATATTTTGTGAAAGCACCAATAGTCAACACTACAATATCGTTGCGGTATCGATAGAGGTATTTGGTCAAAAATATCGTGATATTGGATTTTCTCCATATCGCCCAGCCCTACATTGTACATAACATCAGCTCTGCTTTGTTGAGCAGGGCAAACACACGGACTCAAAGCTGGCACCACCAGAGAGATTGACACTTGTGTCTGTGCCATTTGCTACCTGTGCTGTTTAAAGTTGATCTCCATGACACATACACAGAGGGACACCCAGTGAAAAAGGAGGAAGACGGTTAGGTTGGAAAAACTTGACCCTAAAGTTGTTTGATCCCCTCCATCTTCTTAATGTCCCCACAGACTGGACTCCTTTTGGACTAGGGAGGAAAGCTGTCATTGCCACCTTGTCTACAGTGTGTCAGACAGCCGTTTGAACCTGAGGTTGCCAGGGCATAAATCTCCACCCTCGGGCCAGCCTTGACATTCTGTTACCAGATGGTGCCTCCTCTGCTGCGGATTCTGCCCCAAAGGGGCCTGGCATTTCAGCCAGACCCATCCATCACAGGAGAACCGGGCCCCTTATACTGGGAACGGAGGCCCCAGTAGGGAGCACCTGCCCTGTTTTCACCCTTGTGGCTAAAACAAGCCCCACCCTCTTGTGCACACTTCATCCCCCGCTGCTTTCCTAAGGGGTTAGAGGTCACTTGAGACAACTTTGCATGTCCAAAAACACTCTTTTAAGGTGACATTCACACTCTAAAATATATTAGGCTTCATATTACAAGCAGTTCAAAGGTTGAGATATGTTAACAGAAGGCCACACAAGCTACAGGCATGGCATGAAAATGCTCAGTACTTAACAAATGTTAAGACCGAAAACTACAAAACAACACTTGCAATTAACGCCAAAGTATGAAACATTATCAAAAAGAAGGGGAGCTGCAAAGCTAAGATCAATCGCCTTAAAAAAAGAATGTTACTTCTTCATTCCAAACCGCTTTTACACAAAAGAATTTTACTCCTCCCATTTTTGGTCCATCTGTTTTATATATTGTGGCCAAAAAACATCACTGATTTGATTGGACCCAAATGTGATGCTTGAGGCTCCTTCATACATTCAAAGCCTGTTTGACCCTCCCTTCTCCTGCCCTCCACCAACAAAGCTCCTTTTCCCTCTCCCCACTGGTCTTGTTCAAGAGTCTCCAGGCCTGACTGTGTGTGTGTGTGTGTGTGTGTGTGTGTGTGTGTGTGTGTGTGTGTGTGTGTGTGTGTGTGTGTGTGTGTGTGTGTATACGCTTTCATTTCTTTTTAGGTTATTTTTTGGGGGCATTTCCGTTATCTTGTGATATCGCGAGAATCCAGCTGCCATGAAAGCTAAAACAAAAAACTAATCAATGTAAGCTGTGTATAGCCATATTTTGCCATATTTTATTTATGCAGGGATTTGGTCATTAACCATAGCATTGGATAAAATACAACTTACAATAGTTGTTTAAACATTTCAAAACCACAAATGCCAACCTCATGGTGGCTCGAGAGGAAAAGGATGACCAAAGTCATTAGGATTCATCCTCTGGGCACCAGACATATCTGTACCAGATTTCATGGCAATCCATCCAGTATCTATTAGATATAGATATTTCAGTCTTGACCAAAGTGGTGGACCATTCTCATGCCACTAGAATGGCTAAACATTTTTTTTATCTGGAGTGGGTTTTATACAATTCTGGACATCTTTTACACTTTTATAGCAGTGAAACTGGATCATTGTTGAACCCACTGTTTGGCAAATCACATTAAAACTATCAAAGTATATAATTTATATAGGATTTAGCTTTTTTTTTCTTCAAAGAGTATTTTTTTGGGGCATTTTAGGCCTTTAATTCCACAGGACAGATGAAGACATGAAAGGGGAGAGAGAAGGCGAATGACATGCAGCAAAGGGCCGGAGGTCGGAGTCGAACCCGCGGCCGCTGCGTCGAGGAGTAAACCTCTACATATGTGCGCCCGCTCTACCAACTGATGATTTAGCAGTTTAACAGTTCATCTGAAATTCTGAAATGTCGTGCTGTAATATTACAAACGGCATAAAACAGAAATACTCAAACATACAAGTATGATAAACGTTTCCCTATAGTACTTGAGTAAATGTACTTAAGCACTTCCCACTACTTGCTGTGGTTTATTGTAGTTCATATAAACTGGGTTTGATCTATGTAAGAGGTATGGAAGTCTTGTTTTCCAAAAATCTAGGTACTGCATGATGTTTTGAAATGAAACTCCACCGTTGGTGGAGGTCTTGATAAGAGTCTGGAAGAAATCTGCCAAGCAATAAACCACTACATGTTACCATCCCCACTTCAAATCCTTGTTCCCAGCTCTGCTCAGCTATCCCACATCATGTCTGTGTTAATTTCCATCAGAACCAGGCACAGCAACACCGTGGCGTATATCATCCCACACACTTGTCAAACATCTGAAAAGAAGATAGAAAGGACACTCCACATGGTTCTGATACAAACAGAGGTAAGCTGTGGTCAGCGCAGTTTACTCATTCCCGTTCTGTGATTATTTCTTGATATGAAGCGTGTTGTGATTCCTTTGTAAAGATTGTGGGGAAAATGGATGTATTATAAATAAATGCTAAAATTGGTCCCCATTATTAATACATCACGGTTGTTAATATTTCTGTATTCTGCTTTCAAAATGTGCCTCCTTTTGTTTTGGGAAGAAAAAAAAATGTCTAAGAGACAGAAAACAGACAACATTTGGATTGTTTCCAGATCACAAATGAAGCATAAAGCGTTTTCTCAGTGTGACAATGCTTACACAATCTGTCAACAACACAGCTTACATGAATTTACAGATTTATGGAAAATATATCCGGACTCTGTACATATGTTGATTGTCTGGAGTTAAAGGGCCCAGTGGTAATTTATGAAGATGATGATTTATTTTTTTGCCACAAACCTCCCGACAGACCTAAACAGATTCTGGCTCTCCTCTAAACTAAAAACATCTGAATTCAGTGCAAATATAATTCTCCTGCAACCACTCTCTACACTGATACAACACAAAACTGTAACTGTACTGATCATTTCATAAATAAAAAGGGGATAATTTTATCAGTTTGAATTGGATTGGATGGATCTAAAAGTTGTAAAGTGGTTTGTGTTTTACTGCAGGTCCAACCATTCATTCTCAGTGCTTGTGTCCAATTTAGTTGAATTCTACACTCAAAAAGTTTCTTTTATAATCAAAAATTTGAAAATAGCAAAATCCTTAAAGACTACAAACAATCTGGGGGTATGGAGTTAGAAAGAAGTGAGCTTACTTCTTTAGTCCGCTGCTGGACACCCGGATATCCAACCAAACTGTCGGCGGTCCGGTTTCCTCGTGGGTAAAGTAGGTGCCAGGTTTTGTCTGAGAAGAAAAATGTGTGTATCGTTTACACCGTGTGAGCGGCGTTCGCTACGTTCACAGGCTCTCTTGCCTCTTCAAGTCTAATCAATACATGTATAAACAACTCTGATAAATGCCACAATGCTGTAAACACAAGAAGAATATCCGTTACTGACTTACCTTTCAGTCTTTCAGCCCGAATCGGCTGCCCGGCCTGCCAGGCACTGCTCACTGCTGTGGGGTTTTGTATTGCTTTGTCTGTCGCCGTTGAGCGGCGCTCGTCTGCTCAGCCCAGCGGTTATTAGGATATGGTGCACCTTTTTGTCCACTGAAGTCGATCTACGAGTCGTTTTTCGGAGTTACGAACCGGAAGTTGCAAAAAGAACCGCCCCGAGGTCGTATATATGACTCGTCAAGTTGTCTGAACTCAGAGGACCCCGAGTTTGTTTCTCGTTTTTCGACACGGATGTGACGTCACACTCGAGCTACTAGTCGCGATTACAAGACAAAAAGAACGCACAATCAGGTGAAGCCAGGTAACTGAAATAAATCCAGGGCATGTTGATCCTGCTTCGTAGTACAGGCCAGGTGTGTGTGTGTGCTAGACTGGGTTAGATGCTAACGACTGCTGCTGCGGAGCGGCCCTCATTTCCCGGCTCAGGGGGTGTGCTACTTAGTAAGTATAGCTAGCTAGGCTATGTGCACATGGACTAACACACAGTTGTAACGAGAGTGTGTTGGCTCAGGGCCTTCAGTATGAAGTTATTTTTGTTTCGAGAGAAATACTGTATGCTCTCAAACTTTTTTTGCTTGTGTAAGTAACTCCATACTTCAGCAGACACGCCCCTAGCGTCTCAGATCAGTAGAGTTTATTATTTTACGATTTTGAAACCAAATTTTTTAATTATTCAGTTTTGGCTAGGTGGTCAATAACAACTGTTCCTGTGATGCAACAGACTCAGAACATTTATTTTTTCTTTAGGACTTTGTCATTGTGAGCATGTTAGCTTGCTGACGTTAGCATTTAGTTCAAAGCGCCGCTGTGCCACTCAGGTACCACTACCAGTGCAATGGAAATATTCTCTATAACTAATTAATCAACTGTCTCTGGTACAGAACAGCTCAGAGTTGCTAGCATGGCTGTGTAATCTTAGCTGTATGTAGCATACATTCAATAATTTGGTTTTCATTTAACAAAAGAAGCAAGTTCTCAAATGTTAAATGTTGTCTAAGCACAAAGTCATAGAAGGACTTTGAGTTATAAAATATAGCCTAACGTTATAGTCTAAAATTGAACATTATGAATCTGGCTCAGAGACTAATTTTATGCTAGCTTTCGACATATCAATACATTGTTGGATATAGGCTACTTGTGTGACAGATATCTTGGTTGGTTGGTACCAAAAACATGAGGTCCAATACTCTGCCTTCTTCAGGCCTGCAGTGCATTATCAAAGTTAAATAGGCTACTAGAAAGGTAAGAAGCAGATGGTTCTGTTTGGAAAAAAGTTGAGGCTTTGATCAGAGGCAACGTGATCATACTGAGGAACTTGTACATTTGAATAGAATATACATGCTTGAAAAAGTATAAGAAAATATGCACAATTAAAATGGCTTTTGAAGATACAAAGCTGGGTGCTCACACTGGAATGAGCTGCTTACGCTGTTTTTATTTTCCAGTCCTCAGTCTATAATCTATACCATCTTTCATGTAAGAGAACTTCAGAAGAGTTCCCAGATGCTCTTGTTATAGCTCACAACATGTGGAATTTGTAATGAAAATCTCATGCTACAATTCTGCATCTCATACAGAATTTTTATTTTAAGTTAATTAAAAATATGGTAAAAATATACCAAACCCCTGTACCTCTGGCACAAAATATAATACACCAGGATCAGACTGCTGCAATTACATTTTACATTTGTCAATGTTAAAACTTCCAGTTTAGCTAATCTTTAACTCCATCAAATCTTATTTTAGCCAAAAGGACAATTTAGCAAACCATCAAAACCGTTTTAAAACAATTTATTATTAAATCAACTGTCATCCTGACTGCACTTTCCCGCTCCACAACTGTTTCTCCACCAAGTGTATGTAACCTAAATTCCTCATACAGCCTCAGTTCCCCTGAGAAACAAAAGCCAGAACAAGCCAGAAACCACAATGCAGAACTTGCTTAGAGGCCGCTACATATCTCAATAGAATGCTAATAGAGATAAATATGAAATCAAGCCAGGATGAGAACACAGTTCTATTTGTCACAATACCTCCTCTTCCAAGGGATTATCAAATTGAACTATCAGATGACCATCTTTTCTTCTTGTTCTGCAGGAAAACAGGGCTCAAGGGGAATGCTGCAAGCTCACCCATGACCAGATTTGACAAGTGATGATCGAATACAGATACTATTATTGTGAAGCTTAGAGAACTGTATTAGCCTTTACTTGACTGTTTCTTTTTGACACTGCTATGTCTATCAGCTTCTTTTTCTCAAGTGACATTAATGTGCTTGATTACAAACTGCACAAAGTGGGCAACTCCCCCCATGGGCTCTAAAAGTCCCAGGTTTAATGTGTGCCAACTGGTTTGTGCTACTTTGATAAATAGATATTTTGTTTGGGAATTACTTTCTGAAAGAGAGAGAGAGAGAGAGAGAGAGAGAGAGAGAGAGAGAGAGAGAGAAAGAGAGAGAGAGAGAGCCTGTCTACAAACCAATCAATTGCAAGTGTATAGACACAGCAGGTGATGACAGGACGTAGGTATGTTGTTTATAGTTCTTTAGCAAGCTCGCATAATTGCAATGTGAAACCACCAATCAAATGTATACAATGTAGCAACAATGCAAACCTTGGTTTGGATTTTCAGGTGTGAAAAGGCCCTAAAAGAAGTTACCAAGCACCAAACATGGGGCCAGGTAGTATCCCAGTATGGTGCACATAGTGGGAGATCACGGGGTAATGGGGACATAGCAGCTAATTTACTGGGGATTACAGTAAATTTCCACGACTGCTTTATTAAACTGTGAAAAATATCAGGTATGTACTGCACATAAAAATTGTTTTTGCCAATCCAACATTTTCTTAACTAAGGACTATTTTGTACCTGAGACTTCCTGACCTCTCAGCAAATTTAGTTTCTTGACAGGCAGCATTTGATAAAGTTCCACAAAACAGTTGTGGGGACTGTTGAGCTGTGTGTTCAGACACAGAAGCTTGTTTGGCCAGATCACCTGATATGGCGAGAGATGTCTTCCATCACCATGATCCCAAGGCCAAGGACCTGCTGAAATCACAAATACAGAGGAGCGCAGAGCTTGTCAAAACCCACTGAGGTGCAGAGGAGAGACTGAACTGAGTCAATAAATAATTACTCACCTATCAGTGACTACATGCAGGACACACTTGGCTGGTATGGTTCAGGGCCTGTCTGTTTATTATCGTTCATGAAACTATCTGATAAAGACTTTAGCTCCTCAGCTTCCTCAGCTCATATGTTCCCAGAGGGCGGCACATTTGGATTAACAGCAGACCAAGTGGAGCCACGTTGAATCACTTTGTATTTCTTTACTTAGAGAAGCAAACTGTTACATGAAGAAAAAAATAACAAAAGTCTCCAAAGCTGTGGAAGCTCTCTTCAGCTTTTTAAAAAAAAATAATAAACTAAAATTGCACCGATACTGGATGAAAGTGATGGAGAGAACAAATACTGCATGTTAACAGTTTGTTACAACCTCAATGAAGCCTTGAAACCAGGGTTTATACGGCGGTGTTGTTCTCTACCACATAAAAATGTTTTTAGGAAAACATCAAAGTTCAAGAGGTTAAGATCAGGATTGTAACCACGTGGTGTGCAGTATGAATTTATTCAATTTGGATACTTGTTGAGAAAAAGACTGGAAAACACTGAGGGTAGCCATGGGGAAAATGGATTCAGGAAGAAAATGCCCATAAAGAGAGGCACTTCCATTCCAAGATTTTATGCAGCATTTGTAGCTCTGTGTGGTAAACATACATCTAATGATTATTTTCATTTATACTATTTTCTTTGTTCTTTTAATATTCTGCAGGGTTAAGAATACTGTCTTCAGTGTTGTTGCATTTTACTTATTCTGATCTTTGAATATTACAGTATACACATACATGCACAAGCTTATAAAATCCTGATGAAAGACAATCAGTACAACAACATAACTCATTTTAAATGGTGAATCAAAGAAAATGCAGAAGAAAGTTTCTTTATTGCAAATTTGTTTGCAAATGTATTAATATTCAAACTCATACAACTCTCTGGAAATTTTACATAAAGTGCTGTTTAACAGAATGTCCCTATTCTACAGTCAGCACACAAAAACAATCATGAAAGGAAAAGACCATTTCTGTTTAGGGGAAAAAGTGAAACTAGTTTATGAAAATCTCTCATCGTGCTCACCAGTGACAGCAGGACAAAATAATCCCAATTCCTAAATCAGTACAAAATTAGTGTTAGTGTAGAATGACATAAAAGACTTGACTCTTTTCCAGCCTTAAAATACTGAACAATATAACATGGAAACTAAAAACGGTCCTAGATTGAAGAAATGTTCTTCATGGAATTTTATTGGCCGAATGAATTAAAAAAGAGGGAGGCAAAACTGGGTCTCTATTCAAAATACTGGAATTTATGACTGCAGGAAGATAAACTTAACCACAGAACAATGTTGCCTTTCTTTGCTTATTAAAGTTAAACCAACCTTGAAAGGTTTTCATTTAGAAGCTGCAACCAACTGCAGTAACAAAGTGTTTCATTTTCTGCACATATAAACATGTTTACAATAACACATTCAATGATTATTGCCGACTCGAACATCTGCTCTTAATTGAAGTGCTGCATTATAAGAATATAATGCAAGACTTAGTTCAGGCTTTTCCCGATATTTGTTTTATTACAGAAGCAAGTTATGAAATCAACCTCAATCTAACTAATTCAATGACTACATTATGTTCAAATGACAACTTTGCCTGGTATTGCCCCTTTGGGACTAAACTCATGACATCCATGAGTCCATAACCATAAAAATAGGATGAATGAATAAACCAATGTATCAGCCTATTGGTCATTAAACCAAAAATGAAAACTAAATTGTGCCCTTTAAATTCTCATAAAACACTAAGGGAAATACCTTCAGATGGTGAATGAAAGATGGAATTGAATGCCAAAGATAAACTGGATCAAAGTTTGTGTCTACACCTGGATTTCTGCCTCTAGTAGGCTTGCAGTGAGGGGCCCTGAGTCAAGTCTGATACCCCCAACCCCGGTCTCAGAGACAACTGGTGAGGCACTGGGGGTCCTAATGGTGAGAGAAGACAGCGATGGGGAGAAATTGGGCGTCATGGCTGAAGGGGTAAGTCCTGTGTTCCTGGCTAAGGGGGAATACGCATATTTGGGATAAGAGGGCTTCCTTCTCAGGCTCGGCACACGCCCCGGCTTTCGTGGAGGTACAGTCCTAATGCCAGGCTGAGCCACTCCTGTTATAAGGGGCGGTGGGTACATGAGACAGCTTGCCTCTGCTGCCAATTCCTCACGGCCGCCTTGAAGCTCCTCGTCAGGGAGCATCCCGATATCGGTGAAAACGGAGGCCAGAGTCTGGAAGCGTGGCTCCCAGTCCAAAATGTAGTCCCAGTTGTAGCTGCCCTGCAGCTGCTCTTCTAGACACAACAGTGAAGAAAGTGAATCCGCAGAGTCTTGGGCTTCCGAGAGTAGAGGGTACCCACTCGTCCTCATGCTTTCCTCCAAATCCCTCACCGTAAGTATTGCAGGAAGTAGTCCCTCACCTCCTCCCTCTTCTTTGAAGTGGTGGAGGCTTTCTGTGCTGACCATCCCTGAGACTAAACGTTTATTGACAGATAAAATGTGCTCTGGCCCTACATCGATAGAGTTGCAGGAGATATTGTCCCCAGGTAAAGCAGAGTCTGGGATCTCCAAGACCTGGTTGCCTTGCACAGATTCGTCTCTTTTACGGCAGGGGTACTGATTAATCCACTTGATCTCCTGGTCCTCAGCGGTTTCACCTTCTGCTGATCCACGGCCGCTCGAGTCTGACTGATTGTATGGGTTCGATATGTCCCTCTTGGTCAACAAGATGCTGGGTTTCATCTCCTGCAGAGAGATGGCACTTTGGCTAATGGATCTACCGAACGAGCCTGTGCCGTGGTTCAAGTTGGCGGCAATGGCAGCTGCCTTTTTGATTGCCGCTTCCTTAATTTTGTACCTGAGAACCAATCCCACAAAAATGAGGAGGACAAGGAGGAACATGATTAGCGAGACACTCAAACTGAGCATGTGCGCATTGAGAGGCACCCCCGTGAGAGCTTCAGCGGAGCTGGAGATATTGACATAAACTATGCAGGCGGTGGTCCTGGAGGCCAATCTGGGACTACCTGCAGACACTACCAGCTCCACCATGTCCTCACTGCCATGGTTGCCTCGTCTGCGATATACAGGACCTGACACAAAAATGGCACCAACTGTTTTGTTTATTGAGAAAAACGGCGATGACTTCACAAGGGAGTACTCCACCAGCCCGTCAACCCCTCCATCATGGTCCATCGCCATCACGTAACCGACTGTCTCTCCAGCCTTGGCGTTTTCTGGCAGGATGAAATGGTACTTCTTTTGGGTGAAGACGGGACTGAACTCATCCACTCCTTTGATGGTCACCTGCACTCTCACTGTAGCTGCTTTGTCGCCTTGGTCCCTGGCCTCCACTACAAAGCAGTACTCATTCTCGCGTTCGTAATCAAAGGTCTGTCTGGTGTGAATGTCGCCTGTTAGGGGGTCGATGGCAAAGGCCTCCTTCTTCTCAGGGCTGCCACTGCCATAGTCCATGAAGCAGGAGGACACAATAGAGTAAGTGAGCTGGCCGTAAGGGCCTAAGTCATTGTCAACAGCATGGACGGAACAGGTGTGGGTAAACGCTGGGAGGTTCTCCAGCACTGAACAGTTAACAGTAGGGAACATGAAGTACGGAGTGTTATCATTAACATCCAACACTGTGATGAAGACCACTGTAAAAGTGACTTTACGTTCTTCAGATGATTCACCACCATCAGATGCCTGGATGGTGAGGGTGTATTTTGAGTCTTCCTCATAGTCAAGTGAGTGGTTGACCACCAGAAGGCCAGACTGAGGGTCGAGCTTGAGGTGACCTTTGCGGTTCCCCGAGATAATGCTGTATCGCAACAGGCCGTTAGTTCCCAGGTCAGGATCCTGAGCACTGACCTGGACCAGTCTGGTACCTACATGGCTGTTTTCACTCACTTGTGCATGGTATCCTGTGCTGGAAAAGACAGGGGCATTGTCATTGCAGTCTGTCACAGTCACCATAACGACAGCAGAGCTGTTCAGTGGAGGCATTCCTCGATCAGACACGCTCACTGTCAGCGCATAGTTCTCCGTGGTCTCACGGTCCAAAGGGTTACACAGAACAAGTTTTCCTACATTTCTCATCTGACTCTCAACCTGAACCATTTTAACTTCCAGACAGAATCGCTTCTCCTCATTTCCCCTGATGATGGCATAGTCCAAATGGGTGTTTTCGGGGCTCCAGTCTTGGTCCTCTGCAGACAGCGTCAGGAGGGTGGTGTCTGTGGCCGTGTCCTCTGGGACGGTGAGCGTGTAGATGTCCTGATGGAACAAAGGTGCATGGTCGTTGGTGTCCAGAATCAGCACATCTATGGAGGTGACAGTAGAATGCACAGGATCGCCTTCGTCTTTGGCCTCAACTAGAAGATGGATCAGGTTGCTGTTTGTGATGGCCTTCAAGGGCTTATTGGTGAAAACGGACCCTACAAGACAACACATGTGTTCGTGAGTGAATCAGTTTTATTTTTTTTATCTACAGTAATCAATATTAGAAATGGATCCAATTACTGCGCGAATGTGAAAGTTGCTCTTAGTGGCAAACCAGACAGTCAGTTACCACCAAACTCCCCTCAGTTCTATAGAGCTTTTTAGCTGCTTTTAGCTAATAGTAGTTGTTTTCCGACCCAGTGTACACTACGCCACCTGTCCAGCACCAAACTACAGACAAAGTTAGTGACTAACTAGTGAACATAGAGGAGCATCTAGCATGCTAAAGAGCCAGCTATTTCTCTCAGGAGTTGTGAGAAAGTAAAATAAAGTGATTTTTGGATTTAGGGTTGTCAGGTGGTTAGAAACATGACATGACAATAATGATGTTGCTCTATGTCTACTGGATGAGCAAATAGGTAACGGTGCCAACAAGGAACATTATATTGCAGTCAGTCACACAGACAGACATTATGCACACATTCAAACGTACATTTTATCTCACAATGAAACGGTTTACAAGGTAGAAACACTTTAGGAAAGACCTGACATCTGGCCTTACTAATGAAAAACTATAACACTCTTTTTATTAATTTAACAGATGGATAAACAAATTCACAGATTGTTCCTGGATTAGTTTCTCTTCAGATTAAGAACAATAAAACATGTCTACTTGTTTGACAATGTACTAAGAGTTAAATCTAAACTGCCGCAATGCAACATTATTCCCAGTGTGACTATTCTTTAATGAATTCCTTATGCAGACTGTAAGAGCAAAAGTTCTTCTTGGATGACAATAAAGTGTTTGTCCATCCAATTTATTGTTCCACTTCACTGCCCCTTATACTTTTCTACATGGTGACTTTATTAATTCTAAGGCTCTATTCTAAAGCAGCACCACTCATTGTTTGTGAAACAAATAGGAATGGAAAAACTGAGAGGCACCGCACCACAAAAAGCACCACATTAAATTTTTTGGATTTAGAGAGCTTCAGTTAGATAGAAGCTCATAAATCACAAGTGGAAAAGACTGGCCAAAACAGAGGAGGAGTTCAGCCTTTGCAGAATTATCTTCTTTCTTGGGTTTAGAATTAAAAAAAAGGGATATAATAGGATAGGCATGGCTCCTCTAAAGCACTTTATCTCAATGACTTCTAATTGCCTTCTCTGCTGCTTCTCTTCCCCCCTGTCCAAGGAACTCACTTGTCAAATCCAAGACTACAAAAATATAAACACAGGAGAAATATACTGCTACTGGCAGAATGAGAACTCCCAGTAACCTCTGATACTGTATGCTGCTCATAACCAGGCAGAAACTTTCTCTATGCCCTTTTCTTTGACGTGTGCCCATTTATCTTTGCCAGAAAAACTGATTTTAATGGAGGGAATAAGAGGGATGAATATGAAAATCAGAACACCAGACAGTCATAAAACTTGTAAAGCTTGAGGTAATGTGTTTTACAGAAGGATTGCAATACATGTTGGGCCATTGTTTTATCCATCTGGTGACTTCTTAACATCTCCCTTTTCTATATGTATTACAGTATACGTACAGCGAGGGTAAACTGTCAATGAGACATTCATATCGGAACTATTTCAGGATGTCTTTTCCATCAATAAAACTTTTCTTACCATTGTCAGGCTCCATGTAAAAGCCTTGTAAAGGAGATGAAAGCAGTCTGTAGGTGATCTTCCCATTGAGTTCAGAGTCTCTGTCGGTAGCCGACACTGACAAAACTAAAGTGTCTGCTGAAACCAGCTCTGACAACTCCACCTTGAAGAGAGAACAAATAATGAGTCACAGCTGCAGCAAGATCATGATGTAATGTATACTCTTTATCTAGTCAGATACCACTTTTTTTAATAAGGTTAATAAACAATTATAAACGCTTTATCACAATACAATGTTTGGGTTGCCAGGTTTGAAAAATCTATTTGGCTGGTATATGACCTGCTTCAGCAGAATTTGTCTTTAGTTAAAGGCAGACTGAGTAGGATTAGTTGGTTACAGTTTGTGAACACCATTCAAAGTTGGCCCCTTCTCCCCGGCTCAACGAGGGTTACCGTGCTCGCCAGCGAATGAAAGCCAGCCGCTTTAGGAAGGAGCTTTGGCCACATGGAGTTTTGCCTTGCTATATTTGCATTTTCGTAGCTTTCTCTTGGATGCGTGCTTACAACCTGGCA
The DNA here is from genome assembly GCF_004354835.1 of Perca flavescens. NCBI lineage: Eukaryota > Metazoa > Chordata > Actinopteri > Perciformes > Percidae > Perca > Perca flavescens. The sequence goes on along the minus strand of NC_041332.1, from coordinate 31,447,420 downwards.
CCTGGTTGCTACATTTTTATAGAGGTTGATGCCCAGAATTGTCCTGAACAGAGCAAAACAAAAAATACAGTCTCTGTAGATACAGACACTGCCACACACTTCTAGTAGCTAAAAAATGATGGGTTAGAAGGATTCTTTTTGTATGAGTATATACATGTTTGTTTTTTTAGGATAATCCTATTCATTGCGCCTTTAAAAGATCCCATGGCATGAAAATTTCACTTTATGAGTTTTTTTAACATTACTATGAGTTCCCCCCAGCCTGCCAATGGTCCCCCAGTGGCTAGAAATGGCGATAGGTGTAAACCGAGCCCTGGGTATTCTGCTCTGCCTTTGAGAAAATGAAAGCTCAGATGGGCCGATCTGGAATCTGCTCCTTATGAGGTCATAAGGAGAAAGGTTACCTCCCCTTTCTCTGCTTTGCCCGCCCAGAGAATTTGGCCCACCCATGAGAGAGAGACATCATGGTTTTCAAACAAGCAAAGTGGCAGTTGGTCAAGGCCACACCTCCACCTTGCCCCCCCTCTCTCCTCCTCAATAGCTACAGACACAGAAATGGCACATACTAAGGAAAGCTCATTGTGGGACTGGCACTAGTGGCTGTAATTCTGCACCAAGGCTGAATTTTGGGAAAGAGACTTCAGATACAGTATTAGGGCACCACTAAGGCCTATATAAAAGACACTTCAGATACAGTATTAGGGGACCACTAAGGTCTATATAAAAGCATCCAAAGAGCACCATGTCATGGGACCTTTAACTAAGGTTACTGAAGTGTGAGAACATGTTCTTTTTCATTTACTAATATTTATATTTTTCTTTGTGACCCCTAATTTTTACTTTACGGAAGTGACAGACAAAACCACTGGACTACCTCTTTAAAGACTTTGTCTTTGCCTTTCTAATAAGTTATCAAGTCTGCAGTTCATGTTACAAAGTCATCAATAAAGGATTATGCTAAAATGACTAAGTTATACTGAGGGATAATGTATCAGGCACATTGATTTTTACAACCTGGAAACCCATAAGCTGACCTTAATCACTTCAATAAAGCATTAATAACCAACTTTATACGGCAATTTATAAATCCTACCAAGGCATGCTTTAGTAGAAGGTTGTTCCTTTTGTCATTTTACAGTAACAACATGCATATACCATTTTTTAATGGCTTGGTGACACCAACCAGTTGGCCTATAACCTTTTTAACGGCAAATATATCATCTGTACCTGGTAGGAGACTTTGGTGAAGACTGGAGCATTGTCATTGACATCAAGCACTTGAACTTTGACCTCTCCAGTGGTCTGATGGAGAGAATCAGACGCCCAGACTGTCAACGTGTACTCTGTCTGCTCCTCGTAGTCCAGGGCCCGAGTCAGGGTAATCACACCAGTATATCGGTCAATAGCAAAGGGGAAATTGGTGCTACTGTTGTCTGAAAAGCTGTAGGTAATGGTTGAGCTAAGGTCCACGTCGTTTGCAGTCACCTGGGTGACCATGTAACCTGCTGGCAGATCTACAGTCAAACAGAAGACGTCAAAATAAGTCCACAAATACAGTAGTCAAAGATGACACATTCTCACTCCCATCGCGTCAAAAAGCGAGGCTTGGTCATGTGCCTTTGGCGTTTGTTGTCACTTTCTGACGCTCTGGGTCGCGAGGTACGTTTAACCGACATGCGGCACAAGAAAGGGGACAGTTAGATTTAGGAAAAGGCCGTGGGTGGGGTTACAAAAATGTACGTTTCAGTGACGCACGGGACAAGAACGGGACACGATCCTCGGTCTTCTAGGTGGAAGTCCTGTGTTGTTTGATCCATCCACCTCCCCAACCAACCTCCTTACTCGGATTTTCAGTCTTTCATATTTCTCGCTTAATGCTACGTCATCTTACATTGCCACGGCCGAGCTGCTGCTCTGCCCGGTACGTCCCGCAGGGATGCTAATGGGGGATTTTTGCACCAGTATGCGACGCTGAGAGCCACTGACCAAGCATCAGTATTTTACGAGTTGGGAGTGAGAACGGGTTGTCAAAGAACATAGACAGTGTTTATATTCAAATGAGTGTAAGAAAGAAAGCAGCAGGGGTTGATCTTACTCTCTGCTATAACCACGGGCTCCATGGGGGGGATGGCAGGGCTGTTGTCATTGACGTCCACCACTTGGACCCGGATGATGGTGGTGCTGATGAGCGGAGGGTTCCCCCTGTCTGCTGCCTGCAGAACCAGCCTGTAATTTAAAGGTAGTAAACAAATGATGCCACTCTGCATATTATGGATATTGTATTGATGTGTTATGCTAGGTTGGACATTTAGCACTCTCAATAACAGAGCTGAGCAGATATTTTAGGTATTTGTACTTTTTGACATTCTAAACTCAGTAATTCTACTTTCACATGAGAACATTTTGTGACTATTGTACTGAGGTACATTTTGAAAAGCAACTTTTGCCTTGTCAGGAAATCTGTCAGACAGCTTTCTAATGAAGAAAATATAAGCAGTGGCACAGTCATGTGCCCATTTCATTTACAGAAAACGTGTTTCACTAATTAAACTAGTAACACATTTACGAGCTTGCAAGAGCCCTGTGGCACTTACATATTCTTCTGCAATTTGCAAGTGACAATTATTCATGAAACATAATAATACTGCCATCATTTGCGATCTGCATGCACTGTAAGTAGTGTTCTCAAATCACTTTGTGAAACTGGCCCCACAGTGCAACATTGGCCCTCTCTCACTGTGACCACACACACATCAGCAGTCAACTTCCTATTTAAACTAAGTTAAATTAAATAAAGATGTCATCCCCCCATCTCCTACAAAAAATAAAACAATGATTATGTTGTTAGCATTCAATAACTACAATTGCCACAAGGGTTTGACAGTGTGGCAGAGACTCAGGGGATGTGCATTTGTTGAATGCAAACAAAATAAATGTTGATGAAATTTAACAAAAACTTTTCCAGAAAACTTTTAGCTTTGAATATGGACAAAAAAATCTTTATTAAAAAACTCACTCACGCGCTAGTGATATAGGGGCTAGCTTTGACAGGGATGGGACTCTCCATGTTATAAGTAAGAATTTACTAATCTAGTTTTGTCTTGACTATCATACATTCTAGAAATGGTTACATAATGCTTTTTTTTCATGCGAGTTGGATGTACTTGTATGAGGGGGTGATCTCGCGGTCCAACAAGACATTTGTAGCAAGAATCCCACGAACAGAGTCCAAGATGAATGCTTCGTTAAGGTTACCGGACACGATGGAGTACTCAATCTGCCCGTTCATCCCGCTGTCAGCATCAGACGCAAAAACCTGCAGAAAATATGGCCAGGGATCCATTAAATCTAGCCAATATATGATGATGATACACCTGACTAAATATATGATACACCTGCTTGGTATTTGTAATATTCATAGTTTCTACCTGCATGATGTAGGTGTTGTGCACTTGCCCCTCCCAGACAGCTGTCCTGTAGTTGCTGTGTTCAAACACTGGTGCATTGTCGTTCACATCCAGCAGGCTGATGGAGACCCTGCAGGGAGCTGTCTGCAGCCCATTGTCAGCCAGCACCACCAGATGGATCTGAGGGCTCACCTCAAAGTCCAGAGAGTTATCTTTCTGCACACGGATCTCGCCTGGATGAGAGGAAAAAGATAAGGTACGGTTATACCCCAAAAACTGTGCCAACCCAACTTTAGAGACTATATATATTTCAAGGTTGTTTTTATTAGATCAAGGGAAAATGAAAGCACAGTAATGGAAAGAAACCCATAACTTTTCATCTATTAAAAAAAAGCGTTGACAGAAGCACGTTTAGGTTCAAGATTTTGTGGTAACCCTTAAAAAAAAGTTTGTTCATATGTCAGTATAACATGTGTGCTTCATTACTTTATGTAGACATGAATCCAAAAGAAGAGTGTAGGGTAGAATATGATAAGATCAGGCAGGCAACAATCATAATTCTTTAGGAAATACTTGTATATAAACAACCAGATGAACCAGATAAGCTGTAAGGGCATTTTGAAGAGAGACACAGAAAATGAGCCCAACACGGTTGGATGAGAAGCACTTATTGGTTTTACATAAACAATGGTGATGGCTAAAAAAAAAATCTAAAGTTATTTTCTGGATGCTTTAGTGGAAAATAAAATGGATGAGTGAATGAGAATATGTACTATTAGCATAACTTAAATGATAAAAGTAAGCAGGACTTTTTTTATGCAAATACATAACAAGAATACCATCTGCTAATCATAACCAGAGAACTACAGCAACAACTTTGAATAGACGGCAAGAAAAAAAAGGGAACAAAAGCAATGTTTTTGTTTGGTTTCTTACCTGTGTGACGGGTGATGGAGAAAATATGATTCTCGTTGCCGCTAAATATGGTGTACGTGATCCTTTGTCTGCTGTTGGTTTGGTCACTGGCCTCCACTTTTGCAATCCAAGTGCCTTGACAAAGAGAGAGTGAAAGGCTTGATGAGGTTTTTGATGGTATCAGTGAAAACAGAAGGAATAGAGGTAATAAAACGTACCAGCTCTACTGTTCTCCTTGACAGTAGCGTTGTACACTTTATTTGTGAACTGTAGCCCTTCATGTTCTCCCTTCAGATGGATGAAAACCAGGCAGGTGGAGGTTAAAGCAGGCCGCCCTTGGTCTGAAACCACAACCTGCAGCTTCCTCCCGGAGAAACCTGCTCGCACTCGTCTTCTTAATGAAATCTCTCCAGACGCGCTGTTGATGTCAAACAGGTTCTCCTCATCAGACAGCATGAACTGCATAGTCCCATTGTCACCCTGGTCACCGTCTGTTGCCGTCACCGTGGTAACTATCTGGTTTGGTAGAGTCCTCATAGACACCCACGCGTTGATGGGATTCTGCTCGCAGGCCGGCACGTTGTCGTTCACGTCCTCCACCTGTATGGTCAGCGATGCCACCGAGCTCAGTGGTCCTTGAGCGCAGCCGTCGGTAGCCACAGCTCGGAGGGTGTACTGGGCCCTGCTCTCTCTGTCCAGAGACCTGGTGGTGCGGATCACTCCGGTGAACGCGTCCACTGAGAAGGCCCCCTGGCTGCTGTCCTCCGTCAGAGAGTAGGTCAGGTCCCCGTTGGACCCCTCGTCGGGATCGAAGGCGCTGACACGCAGGACCTCCGCTCCGGCGGGTAGACCCTCGCTGATGGAGGCGTGGTAGCTCTTACGGGTGAAGGAGGGCATGTTATCGTTCTGGTCCAGCAGCAGCAGCTGGAGTTGGGTGGAGGAGCTGAGCGGGGTGGGGCCGTAGTCCCGAGCCTGTATGGTGAGCGTGTAATTCTGCCTTTCCTCGCGGTCCAGGACCTGTGTGGTGCTGACAGCACCTGTGTGGCTGTTGATGGTGAAGCGACCTCTGTAGTCCTCACCTAAAGAAAAGTGGATAGGCATAAAAAGCATCAGTACGGCTTATCAAAGCTTGGCTCTTATTTTTGTAGATGTGTCCATCATTTCTATCCATTGTTATTTCTATTCCATTATGCGGTGGTGGAAGAAGTATTCAGATCCTTTAAGTACTAATACCACACTGTAAAAAATACTCTGTTACAAGTAAAAGTCCTGCATTGAAATTGTTACTTAAATAAAAGTATGTAAGTATCATCAGGAAAATGTAATTAAAAGTAAAATCCTCACATTTTAGAAACTGGAAACGATCAGTTCTGTCAATCGACTGTTTAATCAGCTAATCGTTTCATCTGTACTTGTAGGCCGTTATATTGTTGGGTAGTTTAATTTATAATAAAAAAACATTTTAGAAACGACATGTGTTTTGCGTGCAACAATCTTAATTTGTAAAGGAAATAGTAACTTAAACTGTCAGATTGATGTAGTGGAGTAAAAAAGTACAATATTTCTCTCTGAAATGTAGCGGAGTAGAAGTAGAAAGTGCCATTGTAACAGGGACATATTTGCATTTGCCTTTATCTCATTTATAATTAGACAAAATCTATTGTGGTTACTTTTGTCTTAAAATGTATCTAGTGTAAGGTAAATAGGCTATATGTTAGAGTTCAGAGCCCCTCCTTTATTTCTTCTTCGGTGGTCCTGGGACTATAAATACCTGGTGTCCCCTTTCCCTGTCCCCTTTTTGTAATACTGTTTGGGAGAGGTGAGTGTAATTTATTTTTGGCTCATTCATTATTTTAATTAATTCCATTATTTCTTGTATAATTCTGTTGATATTTTGCCCCACACTTTTATAATGTCTGTCCCAACCTTTCTACATGTTTTACGAGTTTTTAAGAGTTAGTGTAGCTATCTTAAATTTGCGGCAGAATATGTGTATATGTGTTAATGTGTGTATTGTAGCAGTTGGAGCGGGCCGTTCTGTTGCATGACGAGGTCTGTCTATTCGTGTTTGTCACCAGAATAAACAGAACTCATCCTAAGGAGATCCTGGTGTCACGGTGTGGTGAAATAATTATACACCATGCAGAATTCCCAAGGTCACACCAGGACAAGAAAAGACTCAAGTAAAGTACCTTAAATTTGTACTAAGTACAGTACTTGAGTAAATGTACTTAGTTACATTCCACCACTGCCATTACGTATAACATTTATTGCCAAAGTAATTGCTGAGATCTCGACAAAATACGACTAAATATGACATGAGCGGACAAGACGGTTCAACCGTATAATCTAAACCACTTTATTTGAAGGAAAAACCTGAAATGTCGCTAATAATCCCTTATTGAACAGAAAAACTGTGCATGCACAACTATGGAATGTATGATCGCTCAAAGTACCAGTAAGTGGGTCTGGCATGGATTGTTAATGGACAGTTTGGGTAGCTATTTTATAATTTATCTACATTTTTTCTCCCAAATAAGTTTGGCTTAGCTCAGGGTTTGTTTAAAATCTGTATGATTGCTTAGTTTCTTTACCCTTTGGAATTATTTTTTACAATGTCGATGAGTTCCAAGATCTAAGCTATTGCCTTGGTGAGTATAATGTTATTACCAATAGAAATGCCAGCCAAAACTGCCAAATCATTATCCAAATAGCTTTATATACAGAGCACTATCTGGGCTCCTTACCTAGAATGGAGTAGTGTATAGTTCCATTTTCTCCGTGGTCTGGATCAGAGGCTTGAGCAGTGTGGACCACCCCAGGAGGAAGGTTTTCTGGCAGGCTGATCTGGAAGGATGACTGCATGAACTCCGGAGGGTTGTCATTGTCATCCAGCACAGAGCACAGCACTGTGGCCGTACTCGACAGAGGCCGTGTGCTGCTGTCACGAGCCTGCACTGCAGACAGGAATCAAAAAAGGACTTCACACTAGAAATCTCTGCATCATTTTATTCAATTTTGATGGTCCTGTGATGTCAATAAGTCAATGCTTTTTCCTGCTCACAAAAAACAACCAGCGTTTCCACCAGTTCAACGGTTGTTTCAATTAACTCTGTTTTGGCATTTTGCATTTATTAGATCGCTCACAACAGAGATGAAGACAGGAAATGGTTAGTGGGAGAGAGATATCACGTGTAACAAAGCTGGAATCAAACCCGGGTCATTGCCATCAAGTATATATGTGTCTTAATGGTGTTAACCACTTGGCCATCATGACGCCCCCCTTGATCTTTGGTTGTTATTTACTTCCTGGACGTGACTAAGGGTTTACCGCCATGCTAGCATGTCTGTGAGGCTGTACTTTGAGCTAAATGCTAACATCAACATGCTCACAATGACACCAGTAACATGCAGATGTTCAGCGGGTAAATGTTTACCATATTTACCATGTTCACCATCTTACAGTAGCATGTTAGCATGCATACATTGGCTAATTAGCACTAAACCGCAAAACAACTCCGGTTAATGACATTAGATTTTGCAGGTATTAGGTCATAAACCAAAGTATTGGAGAAATTAATGTTTTGACGTGATGGTGATTGACAAAGTTATTAGGGTTCATGCTCTGGGGAACATGGATATTTCTACCAAATATGAAGAAGAATCATCCAAATTATGTTGAGATATTTGGACTGAAGTGGTGGACCGGTCAAAATAACGAACTACTGACATTGCCATTCCATAGAGCCATATCGAAAGCACAACTATATATGAAAAACAGCTATTGGTAAACAGCTCAAAGAGGCCACAGACTCTTATTATAATAGTTCGACAGTAATGTAGTGTAGGCTATATATTGAAAACACAAGTATTACAAGTGACAGTGTATGGAAATATACAGTTTCGCTCAGCAGTCTCAGTCTCTTAACACCAAAATGACTGAACGGTTTTTTAATAGCATGGCAGACCCTAAGAATAAAATAAACAATCCTGTCAACGTATTCTGCGACAGCTTTGAATACACACTGAGAAGAACTTAGTATTTTATTTCTTTCCAAATGCATCTACAGCCAGAGAAAATGGTCCCTACATATTTTGGTATTTCCCAATAAGCCCTGCGGGATTCTGGCACAACTTCAAGACATTCAGGCTTTCCGGTTATTATATTTTGTTATTATATTTAATTGTTCATCATACTGCTGACTGTACAAATATTACGATAAAACATCTGAAAGCAGTTTATCACTAAACACTGCTGAATAGCCTGAATGTAATTGCCGCGTGTGCCCACGAGAGTCTAAAGCAAACACTTCAAAAGGCAGAGGGTGCAGTCAGTAGAGGTTAGATATACTGTAGCTCAGCCCTTTAAAAGTCATCTGTTTCCTTAACATAAATCAATCTGCTGAATTATGTTGCCCTCATACAAAAGACCTTGCATTCTTTATGACTTTGGCTGTGAAGCATGTCAAGAGAGAAGGTAGAGAATGAGAAACAGAATGAGAGAAATATCTGTGTTTCATAGAGATTTTATATGTTTAAGCAGCTTCAGGCTTTAGATATGTTTTATAACCCTTCAGAAGGAAGATCTGAGCCAAGTATTGACTTAAATGTGTTGCCAAGCAGGAACATTGTACAAAGAACAGAATCACAGGCTTTCAAAAAGTTGGTTTATATCTTCAGTTTGACACTGGAGATGTTTTTCATTCAGGAAAGGGATGATAAAGGTCTATCTGGTCAATACAAACTTTAAACTCACGTCAACGCAATGCAGACTCTAAACCTGTGTCCATCTGGTCATTATGAAACTAACTTCTGCCTGTTGAGTTTTTTTTCCCTCACTAATCAGCACCTGATTGTGATTGATTGTCACTACTTTTTACAACTTGAAAAAAACCTCCAACTGTTTTCTCCCCTGACCCCAGGCAATGCAATATGCCACTCTGATTAATTTCCGCCAAGAAAACACAATATGCAATAAATCACTCACTCACCTGCTGAGCTGAATCAGACCAATCCTGACACACTGCACCGTTATGTCCATTAGGGGTGAAAAAAAAAAAAAAAAAAAATCGATACAGGAAAGTATCGCGATATTTTCTTTGGCAATACTGTATCGATACACAGACGCCAAATATCGATCTTGAATTATATATGTGTTGGTCAGTTTGTCTGCTTGACAATCCCATTTTGCAGCAATAAAATAGAAGTGAGATGAACAAACAGAGAAATGTATCTTTTTAGATAAAACAGATGTTGACAAAGTTTCCCTTTGGGGACATCATTTGAAATTGGGAAAAATTTGAAGTTGGAAAAAAGGTATCATATTGCAATATAATCACAGAATATTGCAATATGTTTTAAATTGCAATAATATTGTATCGTGACATAAGTATCGTGATATTGTATCGTGAGACCTCTGCTGATTCCCACCCCTAATGTCCATGTGGCTCCAAGATGGCGGTTTCAACAAGTGTCCTACTCATTAAATAGGTGGCCTTTGCTGTGTGATGTAGTGCCACTGCTTGATTTCCATAAAGCTTAGTAAGCTTAAAATCATATTTATGAAACGTTCTCTGAAGTGAGCGGAGGCACGCTTTATTTCAGGTGAGGCCCGGGAGCTTCTGTGGGAAACCCTGTTCAACGTCCATGTGTTTTCACTAGAAGAATAACCCCTTGAGAGGAATCATCAAATTTTTGAGGGGGTCCTTAAGACAAATATACAGAAGATACAAAAACACAAAATACATTCACACATACACACAACACTCCCAAGCCTAACTACTCCCAACAGCACTATTTCTCTCCACACTTCTGTGTGTCTCAGGTGTAACAGGTTTGAACTGCGAGTGTGTGTTACCTCTGAGAGGGAAGTGCTGCTGCTGCTCTCTGTCCAGGTAGGAGGTGGTGGTGATCAGACCGGTGTAAGGGTTGATGCTGAAGAGCTCGTAGCCGGGACCGGGCAACAGACTGTACCACACACCGGCATTCTCCTCTGGGGGAGGAACACACAAGGTTAATGTATGTTTCACACGCTCTTCAGAACTGTGAACACTGTTACAGACCTCGAAACAAATCCTCATTTCATGGAATGTGAGGGAAACAACTAAAAATAAGCAGGGAAAACCCCACAAACACAACCTCTTTTTACGTTACCTCGGCCTTATCTGTAGAATTGCTGTATATTTGATATATAGCTCTGTATAGAAATCTTTTTTAATTTGAATGTAAAGTCTAAGCTTATTCCACATACCCTTCCACGGTGATTAGAAATCTATATTGCCTTTGTAAGAAATAAGAAAAAGCAGTCAATAAACACATTTTCATCCATTAGCTTTTTTTCATGTCAAAAAAAAAAGTTAAGTTAAGTTTTCTGTCAATCTTAGCACTCACATCAGTCCTGAGGTTGAGTTTAGCACCTCATCAGGTCAGTTCATGTTTAAGGCTGCTTACATTTCTGACGAGCCTTATCTGATGCCAAATTGAAAACAGAACCATGGGGTATAGTAAATCACACAATGTCTTGTGTCACCTTTCAAAAAACGGACAGGGGAGCAAAACCTTAGTCTGGCAGCCACACATTAAAGGGTAACTAACGTTTTTTTTTCAACCTGGGCCCTATTTTCCTATGTTTTTGTGTCCAAGTGACTGATGGGAACAACAACCTTTGACATTGGTCCAGTATTAAGCGAGATCACTGCAGTCGGCAGCAGCGAAACAAGCTACAATGGAAGTTAATAGGGCAATTGTCCAGCTTGTATTTACCTTCACAAAAGTGTTCTCTTGTTTTCTTGAAGAAAATGTTTTTTTTTAATTTGAGTAAAGCAATATTTATGCTGTTGTATGTCGGGATAATAACATTACTGCCAATGGTTCTATAACTGGATTGACTCCCAGTTCATAAGAAACGTGTTTTTAGCCGTCTTAAAAGTGTGTTGAGTGACCATTTATGGATGCCAAGACGCTCCACAGCATAATTTGGAAGGATTTTTTGTGCACATAACTGAACTTGAATGATATTTGCTTGTTTCCTATATGGGTTGTATTTTTTACCATCATTACTCTGTATATTTTAGTTTAATTTCATATATATTGCCTTGTTTTTAGGTGCATCACTTGATTATCTGCCCTTCATTTATTACTTATTAATTGATCAGCGGTTTTAATAATTGTAATTATCGTTAAGTAGGTTCTTGCCGCTCAGCTGCACTAACGTCCTTTAGGCCAAAACACGTGTTAGTTTGTGTGCTAGCGTTCCTACTGTAGTGGGAGTATGTCTGACTTAGTTATGACCAAACTAGTCTCCACTCTGGGGATTAATAAAAGTTATCTAATTTCAAATTTCTCCTTTTTGGTTTCGGATTTCTTTTCCTTAAAAGGAGAACACAGAGTAAGTGAATTACAAATGTACATAGCAGATACTGTATGTATCGTCACTGTCAGGCGAAATCCTTGTTATGTCCAAAACCGTTGCTTTGCAGGAAATTGAAATTTGCAGGCTCATTTGAAAACTTAATATTTAGCCATATACCTTTGACGAAGTCATATAAAATCGCCTCATCACTGTTTAAATATTTGTACAACCCACAGACCGACGTAAAGGATGATCAATAACACAAAAAAACAACTAGAGACAAAATATAGAAATACAAGGTTTCTGGTTGGAAACAAGGTTCCAGCAAAAAAGAAAAAAAGTAAATAAAAAAAAAAAAAAAAAAAAAAGAGGGACCAGCATTGGAATGTCCTAATGCAAACATGTACATGGTAAGTCTGGTGTGATGATTGAAAGTAAGTATGAATACTAAAACTGTATCTGTTCCCCTGTGACCTAAAGGACAGCACAGGTACTCTTTAAAAAACTCCCTCCGAACATTAACATTTGCTGAACAAAGTGAAATCCAGGCCGCGCAGAGTAACACAAAGGTTAGCTGTCACACTCGTTGATATTGCACTTCTCCTCTGACTGCCTCCGACACATGGAAACTGGACGAGGACGAGGCGATTTGAGGAGACAGATGAAAACACGGCGCCTATTGGCACAGATGGCTTGGATTATGGAAATCATCATGAGACAGGACCTGTCAAATTTCCCAGAGGAGCTGTGTGCTTGCTGTTCTTGGACAATTCTCACCCCCCAAGAATGTTAGTTCACATCAAAACCCCTCCTGTACAGATCCTCCTGCCACATGGACCTCCACCTCCAGCATTTAAAAAAGGACTCGTACTGTCAACACGGTGAGACGGAGTGGGATTCAGGAGGCCCCGCGCGCAACATGTTCAAATAAACGGGACCGATTGTGTAGATTTGTGAATATGATTGGAGTGAGATGAATGAGATTTGCTGGGACGTACAGTGAACGTAGTACATGGAAAAGACACAGATGGAACAACGCAAGAGGGCAGGGGGTCGGTTTCAATTAAGCTGCTAATGGAGTGAAACAAAACAGACGATAACCTTGATTCACTGCGGCGGTGAAGTTTAACCAAAACACGGCAGGGCGAGCTGCTGCTCAACTGTATTTTGTCATGTGGTACTATGCTTTAAAGATAATACAAATCAACGGTTATACTACTGCTGAAACTGAGAAATGTTGAATGGGAATTTCCTCTTCGAGCCATTTAGAGTTTGAAATATTACAATGCTACAGAAAAGGAAAAGAGACATTTAATGTTTTCATAATTTATGAAAAAGAAATACCATTATTTAGGGGCTTGTTTATGAGTTTAATTTTATGGTTTGGGTTTTAAGCATATTGAGTTTGAGGGTTTGAGGACACGTGCTAGTGCTGCCATCTAGGCACTATGGAGGCATACTGCCATCTCCCCTACCAAAGGAGGACTATTTCAGGCTAAACTCCAATGCTACTGGATGAAAACTGCAGCTCATCTAACAGTCTCCAAATAGAACATGACTGAGATTTTAGGGCAATAAAGACATATCGCTTTGTTTTCTCAACATTTTCAAGTCTCTCAAATAAATCTTTATCTATATAGCGCAAAACCACACACTTTTTTTGTTTTTTTTCAACCTTTACAACATGCAACATCCTCTATCCTTAGATCCACAGCTCTGATAATGAAAATAAGGAAAAAGCTCCAGAAAAATCAGCAGAAGGCAGATTCAAATCTAATTCAGCTGCCAGTAACTGGAGCTGAGGTGTTGCTGGGTCCTTTCTGGTTCTTAGTTCATTCATTTTATTCTTTATTTTCCCCAAACAAAAAAACAAGCATGCTACCTCAGAATTTGCATCTAGCCAAACATATACATGTATATTTTTTCAAATCACTGTTAGAAAGACTTGAGATGTGGCTGCCCTTTTTAAGTTAATAAGAAAACCTTACTTTATCCGCCTGCACAAAAATAAAATAAAACGATCTGTAACTGTTGTTTTGAGAGAAAAAAAGGCTAAACTTAATTACTAGTGCCCCCCCCACAGCGTTTAATCACATCTCATGGTCTTCCTCGGCAAGTGGAGTTTGCCAAGTTGCCATGGAGTTGGTTCAGTTGTCATCGTCTGTGAATGTTTATGCCAAATTTTGGTCTTGAAATTTTCTGTCACAAGTTACGAAAATGTGATTTGGAAAATCTGTTAAAAAAAAAAAAAATGGAGCTAAAACAAATAGTCGATTTATCTCTTTTTTTTTTTTTTTAAGCAAAACTGATCCAGCTTCTTAATTGTGAGGATTTGCTGCTATTATTCACCTTATATGATAATAAACTTACTATCTTTATTCCTTAGGAGAAACGAAACATCTGGATCATCATCATATGGGCCTTTGAAAACTGTTATGGGCATTTTTCAATTATTATTTTTTTTTTTACATTTTAGGAACGAAACAATTAAATTAAATAATCACTAAAACAAAACGAATGCCTATTTCCCCCCATTATTTACTTTTATATGAAAACCTCAACTCATAAGTAAACCATAAAGATGCTGATAATTATTACCTGAATCCTTATCAGTGGCAGAGACCCTGATCACCGGCTCTCCAGGGTCTCTGTTCTCCGCCACGCTGGCGTTGTAGCTGCTCTGACTGAAGACGGGGGTCTGGTCGTTTACATCCCCCACCTCCACCGTCAGAGTCTGGGTGGAGGAGAGCGAGGGCAGGCCGTGGTCCACTGCCCGGACGCTCAGGCGGTGGAAACGTTGCGTCTCATAGTCCAGAGGGGCCGAGAGAAACAAGAGGCCTGTAGAAGACGGAAGAAGATGAACTTTGAGCGTGATGGTTTCTTCATCTTTCAAGCAGAAGTGGCTTCGAATTTTCTGGAGTTAATGCAATAAATGGAAACACCATGCAGCTTTGTCAGAATGTTTTTTTTTTTTTTTAAGTAACTTTTACCCTTAATTGTTTATTATTTAGTCACAAATAATAAGAAAATGATTAAACCAAAAATGTAAACCAGACCAATATTGGATTTTAGAAGCCAAAACCAACATGAATATTTGAGTGTGACAATATATCAGCTAATATTAATTCCTCTTACAAGCACATTACATTAACATTATTTTATAAGGATCCCTTAAACTTATGTTTTTTTTTTTAAATAAAGAATAACACAATATGTACTGACTGGGAAATTTTACAGTAGAAAATAAAAATGTGTCAGTGCTTCCTGGTGGGCAAAGTATGTAATAGAAGAAACACTACTTTAAAATGTTCTGTCTAGTCCGCCGACACACGGCAAAATGGATATAACAGCAGTAAGCTAATATCTTTTTAAAGATAATTTTTTTCGGCATTTTAGGCCTTTGTTTGTATAGGACAGCTTAGACTTGAAAGGGGAGAAAGAGAGAGACGGAATGACATGCAGCAAAGGGCCGCAGGTCGGAGTCGAACCCGCGGGCGCTGCGTTGAGGAGTAAACCTCTATATATGGGTGCCCACTCTACCAGGTGAGCTACCCTGGTGCCCAGCAGTAAGCCAATATCTGATGATATATCAGCCCGCCATCATTAATTCATTAGTCTATATCAACGACGTTTCATTTCTGGGATTGTTCAGGTGCTGCCGGAAAATCCGCTGGATGTCACTCATTTTCAGCTGGATAACCGCCACCTTCCGCTTTCTTTGTGTCGTAATTCTAAACTCCGGTGGATTTCTGAGGACTATGGTTAACTGCTCCTCAGATCTCTGCAGGGTAAATCCAGACAGCTAGCTAGACTATCGTACACACGTTCCACCAAAACAAGGTCCTTCCCGAGGCTATTTTGCAGCGGCACCGTTGCTCCGTCCGGCGCTTGGCGCCGCCTAGGACGATTATGATTGGTTTAAAGAAATGCCAATAAACCAGAGCACGTTTTTCTCCCATCCAAGAATGCTGTGTTGACTAGCCAGACCCTCCTCCGCAGCGCCGTGGAGGAAGGTCTGGCAATGCGAGACTATTCATGCATTAGTCCTGCCCTGTAAGAATCCTACCTGTTTTCTCCTCCAGTGTGAAGAATCCTTTCTCGTTTCCAGCCACGATGACGTAGGAGACAACCCCGTTTTCCCCCAGATCTCCATCTATGGCCTTAAAATGATGCAGCAGACTCCCCACCTCTGCATCCTCCATCACCTGAACTGCGTCTGCCGATATGAACACCGGCCGGTTGTCGTTCACATCCAGCAGGAACACCTGAGCCGTCACGGACGTCCGTTTGCGCTCGGCCTTCCTCTGCGCCTGGTCCGTCGCTGTTACAGTGAAGGCAAAGCTGGGGTTGGTCTCGCGGTCTAAAGGTGCTGTCACGGTCAGGCTCCCCGTGTGAGGGTTGATCTGAAAAGGGAAGCGGGATGAAGAGCTGCCGAGTTGCGGGTCAAAGGTCAGGGAGTAGCGGAGGGCGCTGTTGGGAAAGGTCCCGTCAGCATCTCGGGCATGAAAAGCAAACGCCAGCGATCCGACCGGAGCGTCCTCCCACAGGCCGTACACCACCAGTTTATCAGGGAACCAGGGCGTGTGGTCGTTCACATCCTCCACTATCACGCTGACCAGCACGGACACGTTGCCTCCAGGAGCCAGGCCTACGTCTTCAGCTCGGACCTTGAGGAAGTACTGCATGGCCGCCTCGTAGTCCAGCGGCTGGTTGATATATATGTCACCGGAGGAGCTGTCGATGCCGAAGTGAACGCTCCCGTCGCCCTCAGAGATGGAATAGTGGAACCTCCCAGCATAGGAAACAGCGGCAGAGCCGATAACCGTCGCCGGCTCCGTGTCCTCTCTCACCGTGAAACGTCTCATAGTTTGGTGGTCAGAGCGGCCATACAGAGCCTCCAATCCGTAAACCTGCAGGTGGAATACATACACTGTAATACTGTAAAAGATTTCAAACTGCACGGCAAAACTATAGCAAGTCACAACACCGGGAAGAATTAAAAAAGGACCAAAAAATGCCATGAAGCGGAAAAAATCTCCCAGAGGTGGTGATTTGGAAAAAAAAAAAACATCTGGATGTTGGATCAACATGAACAATGTTTCACCCCCACAGTCTAAATGAAGACTTTGATAATAAAAAAAATGTCTCCCCCTGGTGCCAAACTCAGGCTACTTGGCTAAATCCAAACACTGTGCTCATTTTCTGTCTCTGTACATTTGTAAAAAATGTGTATTGATATAGATAATATATAGCCTATTTTAGGATGATTACTTGTTTTTATTCGTAAAGTGGATTATTTTGGATACAATGGGAGTTTTTTTGTATCATGTCATATGAAGCTATACTGACATTTAGGAGCTGGCTACCTTTCTTCTTTCCCTTGAAGAGATCTCTGGGGCAAAGTCCCCGTGCAAAGTACTACGGTACCGTTATCATTTTAAAGTCACAGAGTCACATGACAAGATACAAGCAGTGAGCAATGAAGACATTCTTAACATGTTTTTAAAGAGAAAAGCATGAAAAAAATAACTGGGTCTTGAATTCCAGATCTACAACCAATGAGTATGAAAATGTACATTGGGCGTAAGCTCTTGAAAATGCATGCAGAAACTGATGGCTGTTTCTTCTGTGGTATTTGTCTGATTATTCTGAAATAATAATAACAGACAGAGGGCAAAGTGTTTTGAAAAAACGATGTATGAACTAAACAAACTATAGTTTGTTGATTTGGAAAACAGAAAATGTAAAAAAAAATGGCATTTGTGTGGTTCCAATGTTGTACAACAAATACAATCCCAAGAAACCCAAAGGTTAAATCATATAAATAAAATATCATTCATTCAACAATTTAATCTCTGAAACGGAGTCCAGCAGCAGTCACACAGTAGTATGAATTGAAAAGGGATGAGTGTACCTGTACATGGATGACTGCAGTGTCCTCTAGAGGTGTGGCTCCGCTGTCTGTGGCAGTTACTTTCAGAGTGTAGTACGGTTCGGTGTTCTGGGTGAACGGCTCTGTTGTTCTGATGTCTCCACTCTCACTGTCAATCTCAAAGTGTCCAAAACCCTCATCCTCTGAATCAGCCCAGAGAAACACAAGATGGTGATACTCAGGAACTCATCAATAATACTCTAACAGTCAAAGTGCATTCTGTACTTAGCTCACCTGTGACCAATGAGAAGGTGACTGTTCCATTTTCTCCTGCATCTAAATCTTTGGCAAACATGTTGGTCACCATGGAACCTGCTGGCAGACCAGCCCATATCTGCAGCAAAGACAGGAACACGTGTGTGAATTTTCTTTTTTCTTCATAAATGGATCTTCGAGGGATTTAATCCCTTGCACAACAAACGAGGCAAAGCAAGCGGTGTGCGTGTTGCTTCCTACTCATCTTGAATTCAAAGTTCGGGTGAGAACAGGGAAATAAATCAATCAAGAATGATGAAAGAGCTTTAGAAATCCACTCTTACAAAAGGTGAAAAACAACATAACCTTTTTGTTGTAATTTTAGCGTTTCCTCCCAAGTCATTTTTTAAAGTGCTGTAATCGCTGTTAGCTATATATAATCTAATCTATCAAAGGAAATTTTCCCGTCTCCCAGGATCACACATGCTCTTGCAGTACAATATACAGGTAAGGTTCCCAACATGTTTACCTGAACATTAAGCTCTTTGCTGGCAGGCAGGTGTGTAAACTGTGGAGTGTTGTCATTGATGTCAGTGACCAGGATGTGAGCGGTGGCGGTGGCATTGAGCCGAGGGTGGCCCTGGTCTGTCACCATCACCTTCAGACTGTGCTGGCTGTGCTGCTCGCGGTCCAACGCCACCCAGTTCATAATCTCACCTGGACGGGTCCAGAGAAGGGACAGAAAGGTGAGGACGCGTATCAGTACAGCCTACATATGACCAGAGCTGCACGATATGAGGAAAATATATTTGTTCCTGTTTCTGTATTTATTGTTTATTCTTATTCATGTTTAGTGTTTTGTGTGTGTGTATGCAGCAATCACCAAGGCAAATTCCACGCAGGGTTACTACTGTGGCAATACACTCGTCTCTGATTCTGATTCTGATCATGGTAACGATATTACTTGCGATAAATTGACAGATAATAAAGTGTACTCAGTGCTGCCTTTCTGCTGCTTTCAGTATTCTGCTAAAATACAACAAATTGCTTGTTGAATTAAAAAACCCCGAAAGAAAATCATTTCCAATTTTTTTTTTTTTATTAAACAAATTGAATTGAACATAAAATGCACCAAAAAAAGAAAGTATGACAGATACATTTTAAAGTGCGGTTTTCTACTTGTATACTCTCTTTCAACAAATTCTAAAAAATCTTGTCTTTTGCGATATGTCGCAGCCTTTTTGCGATGTTGCGTTTATTGCGCGAGTTGATATCGCGATGACGATAATACAAACGATATGTTGTGCAGCCCTCCCTATGACCTCGAGGTGGTGTTATTAATGTCAATGCTTTTACCTGTTTTAGTGTTGATGCGGAAGAACTTCCCATCTGTGAGCAGGATGTAGGACAGCTGGGCGTTTTTCCCAGAATCCTTATCCACAGCTTTGACGGTTCCCACCAGGCCTTGGGGCGACGAGCCCTCTGAAACGGTGAAGTAGTAGACCTCGCTGCTGAACACCGGCGGATTGTCGTTGATGTCCAGCACCAGCACTATCACCGTGGCTGTCGCTGTCACGTTGGCCAGAGAGGCCTCCCTGGCTGTGGCCAACACTCGAAAACGAAACGCGGATTCCGTCTCGTAGTCCAGATTGTGGGAGAGATACAACCATCCGGTCTTTGGGTGAACCCGAAACGGAGCTGGAGGAAACCCGGCGTCTGCCTCCAGGGAGTAGTCGAGGCCCGAGTTCGACAGGTGAGCCCCCCGGCTCCGGTGCGCTCTCACCTGGATGACCCTCGAATCTTTCCTGTAGCCCTCGCCTATCTCAACCTGGTAGACCAACGTCTCAAAGGCGAGGCTGTCTTCCGCGGCTGTGCGGTCCACGTTGACAGCGAGCGTCAGCGTAGAGCTCAGGGAAGGCTCGCCTTCGTCTTTAGCTACGATTTCCAGGCTGTACCTCTGCTGATGACCCGCCTGCAAACTCTGATTTAACGTAACCGTCCCGAGGTTGCGGTCGACAACAAACGTACCATTTCTGTGATTTTTCAGGTGATACTGCACCCTGCCGTTGGCACCGCTGTCGTAGTCGTGTGCGTGCGCGATGAACAACACTGTCCCCGGCAGTGTGTTTTGGGACACCGTGATGCTGTCGCTGAGTTTGGGGAAAACGGGAGCGTTGTCATTAACGTCAGCAATAGTGATGTTGACCTGGGTGGTGCTGTAAACTGGAGAGGAGTCAGTGTAGGACTGTAGAACCAGCAGGGCGTACGGCTGCGACTCGTGGTCCAGAGGTTTGACGTTGCTGATCAGGCCGGACTTTGGGTGAATGGAGAACAAACCCTGAGGATCGCCAGAGGAGATTCGGTAGGACACCGGTTCTGAATCTGTGAAGACAAAAGAGTTTTTATTGATACATAATCAACTAAACACTAGAAGGGTCAGTTCTACTAAATTGTAAACTAACATTTTAACTTCCCTAACTTACCTTTATTGGTTGCATTTGGCTATGCTGATAGTTTTGGTTTTATTTGTCCAGACTTTTGAGATATTTTTGCCTCTTTCCCAAAACAATGGATGTGAGTGGAATTTTTGTTTGCTATTTTTTTATTATTATTATTATTTTTTGTTCACAAGAAAAAAAGAATTCAAAATGAAAATGGATGAAATGAAAATTAATTCAACATGTCGTTCCAGAAACTGTTAAAGTAAGGTGTAGTTGTCATTTACCATCTCAAAAGTTGAGATTAAGAGATAGAAGACAAAACTTACTAAATGTACACTGGCACGTATCATAGTTGAAGAAAAGAAAAGGGAAAAAGAATTTTAAAAAGTATAAAATAAAAAAATATGATTTATTAAATTAATATATATTAAATAAAAGAACAAAAAAGGCAAAGAGAAACATAACTGCAACTTAAAACGAGTGTATTCTTTTTTTAGTCCAATCTAGTCAAGGATCACCACACTCTGCCTTGTTAAACTGGTGAGTTTAAAAACCAACACCATCTGAGTAGAGTTACACTCAAAATAATAGTATAATAGTAACCGTTATCTACGTGCTGTCTGTTAAGCACGTTGTTTTGGCTTAATGTGGTCCTCGGTAAAGTGTCAGATCCACATAATCTATATGATTCATGCACATAGTGGGAAAACATACTCTATCTAATGCAAATATACCATTTTACAGCACACACACAGTCAGCAACATTAAGTAATTACAGTCCAGCTCAGAAGATCTCTTTAATCCCCTCCAAGTGTTTGTTGCTCTTCAACAGTAACTAACAAACCCCTGAAACCAGCAGAGGCTTAACGGTGCCCGACCCCTGTCAAACAGGCCCAGTTCTGTTGTTTCCGCTTTAGGTTGAAGCCCTAATCTTTTAATTGATTAGACAACCTCGAATGACTGTCTGGTGGAGTGGAGTGGGTTTAGCTGCTGAGGGGGACTAAGAGGAGTTAGTGGCACATAACAAGTGGACTATGAAGGGATAATCCTGGACAACTGGGGAGTCGGGGAAACTCTCCACAGAGAGAGAGAGGAGACTCCTTTATGTTACTGTAGATCAAATATTATGCGGAATACACACTGCTCTATCTCTAAGAATCCCATTTGTATTTATACTGTGTAAAACTCCCTTTTATCTACAACTAATTACATTAATTAAACTCCTACAAAGCAATCCAGCTGGTCTGTACCCCCCCCCCCCCCCCCCCTCCATCTATGATTGCCCTGGTCAATTCTATGTGTAGCGATGTCCAATGTCTAAAGTTATGTTCATTGTTGTTTTTGTCTTTTGTTGGAAAAAATGCCTTGTTATTTCTGCTGCAACCTAATTTTCCCACAGGCACAATGAACAAAACTAACCAACTAACTAACAAATGCTATTACAATATATACATATTTATAATAACATATATGTGTATATTTATGGCTTAAAACTATCTTTGGCCTTTTAGAACAATGATATAGTATAGCGTACAGTTGTCTTTGACCCTTTATCATCTGTCATCTGTACATGTGGCGAAGGAGGATTAAAGATTAAACTGCTGCCGTCCTCTTTACTGCTTGCCTCTTCATATCACGCTGGACATTTGAACAATGGCAACTGATCTGTCAGGACAAATCGTACTTAAAATACTGCATTTCTGCAACGTTCAAGGTTGGAGAAATTTGCCTTCTTAAAATCAGTTGGTTGACTTTATTTTGATATTTTTTGAAAAACTGAAATGGGTACATTAAAGGTTTGTGGTATTAGAAATAATAATTAAGAGTATTTGTCGATCCTCCTTATATAAATAAATAAATAACCCTACCCGCAGTTCTTTGGACTGTGACAGGAAGTCGGCGCACACAGACACATTGAGAGGGGACAGTGATTACATTTACTACAAATGGAACCGTTGTGCTGTTTTTCCCCCTTATAAAAAAAACAAGGACATTTCCCTTTAATCAAGCATAACTGATACACATGCTTCCTAACTATAAGTGGATATGTTCATCCACTAATATTCTTTTTAAGCTTGCAAAATGTAATTATATTGTTTTAGAGTGTGTATACAATGTTGTTGGGTGAAAGGGACAGATGCCTCCTGGTGTTCTACAAACAGGAGGGTAGTTATTGTGGGTTGGCCTGCAGATTTGGCCTCCTAATCAACGCGGTCAGCAGGTGGCGCTGCAGCAGAGGCGGCGACACACAGCTCATGGAGACAAGTAAAGCACTTCAAAACCCTTGGCGCCTGATTGGCGTAATTTGCGTCAAACTTGAACACACAGGCATACATATTTACATATTTTTAAATTCAGTGTGACACTTTCACATTCAGAGGACATTATCATCTCTGATGTCCGTCACAAGTAAACATCCATAAACCCATAATCATAAATCACAGAAACAAGACGCTCTATATAACTCCAGAACTTGCCTGAGAATCATCATGTTTTTGAGTTCTCTTCAGTATCAAAGTAATTCAGTTATATGTTTATTTTTTTTTTATTTTATGGGCATTTTAGGCCTTATTTGATAGGACAGCTGAAGACAGGAAAGGAGTCAGACAGAGGGGAATGACATGCAGAATTGAACCCGGGCCGCTGCCATAAGGACTGAGCCTCTGTAGATGGGGCGCAGTCTCAACCAGGTGAGCTACCAGGGTGCCCCGTAATCCAGTGATATTTGTCTTTACATCCATGGGTAGGCCCCACATTATGGGAACTGTAGTTCAAAAAACGGGGTGGTGACACAGTGGTCTCGATTCTGTTTGAGGGGGGCCAATAGTGTCACACTTTAAAATGCCCTGGATTTCAGACACAGCAAGTAACTTAGAAGCAGTATTTAATAGGAATTGATCACTTCTTTATTTTTTTTGGGCATTTTAGAACTTTATTTATAGGACAGCTGAAGACATGAAAGGGGAGACATGCAGAATGACATGCAGCAAAGGGCCGCAGGTCGGAGCCAAACCTGCGGCCGCTGCGTCGAGGAGTAAACCTCTGTATATGCGTGCGCGCTCTACCAGATGAGCTACCCAGGCGCCCCAGAATTGATCACTTCTGGCTGATACTTGATCTATTTAACCCTCTGAGGACAAAAAGACGCACCAGCGAGTCCAAGCGATGTTTAGACATTTATTTAATATTTTATTCATATATTACACTACTTTTGTGAACTCAAGACTTTTGTAAACTCATTTCAAGCACCAAAACAATTGAGTGTAGGTTTGTTTGCACAAGAGATTCGAGAAATATTTCTGCTTTATGGATAATTATGTCTTTATACATTGCTCTGGAAAAATCCCGGGCATCACTATTCAGAAAGCTGAGTTTGTTCTGAACATTTTGATATGAAACACATGGGGATACGGTTATATGCAAAACCCCTTAAAAGGAGAATTCAAGAAGATATCTAAAAAAATGCCTTTAGACCTCAGAGGGTTAATAAAGTAAATGTTGCAGCAGATATGACACAATTTAGTAATCGCCACTACTTGCAGAAGATGCAGAATTCTAACCTTTTCATTGATTTAAAAAAAAAACCGTAATGTGTAAGTAATCTGATTACTCATACACCCATCTTTGGCAATATCAGCCTTCTTCATCAGCCTCTCCTCCAGAAAACCACGATGTGGCCAGATGTACACTCACCTGCCGGGTTTATGGCCTCCACTGTCCCCACGGCAGTCCACGGTGGCGCGTCCTCGGGCACTGCAAAGCTGTAGCGTGACCTCTGGAACACAGCTGGAGCCTGGGCGCTGCGTAAAACATTGATGGTGATCTCTGCGGGCCTGACTGAGGTCACGCCCTCACCATCCTGTGCGGTTATTGAGAGCTTCACACTGGCTGCACCCAGATGAGTCAGAGTGGAGGTCAGGAGGAGCATTCCTACATTCAAACAAACAGGTTACATGTTTTATTCATTGAGCTTCAACACTCACACGTCATACAAATTGCTATATTTCAATAAACACCGCTTAATTGAATTGCCATTTTTCTTCTGTCTTTTCTCTCATTTAACCATGTAAAAGTTCCAGTAGGATTAGAGCTAAGGTTAGTTGATCTCCAACTAAATTAATCAGCAACTATTTTAATTATTTGATCATGTCCATCATTTTTCAAGCAAAAATGCCTGGCTCTGCTTCTCAAATGTGAGAATGTGCTGATTTTTCCTATAGATTTAAAACAATTTTCTTTTTGGGCTTTGGACTGTTGGTTGGTCAAATAAACTATGTGAATGCATCACATTGCACCAGTTCACCAGTTCATTGAGAAAATAATCATTGGATAGATCAGTGAAGAAAAGGGTTGTTAGTTGCAGGCATGACTGAGACTAAAATCTCCTTTTAAAAGGCAGGGCTGACCAAGAGTAGCCTGGTCCTACCTACCAGACTCTGGTACATTTCATTTGTACAGAGAGTCTGGCCACTCTCCATTGACAAGTGTTAACTTCCTTGAAGGCGGGTACTGTGTTGAAGTTTAAAACTATTGGATCTGTCCAGAGCCACTCTGGATCTGCCATAACCAATCGCTAACGTTTGGTTGTGACGTCAGCTTAGCATCACTAGCGTTCGCCTTAGCCGACTCCTTCACCACTAACAGAGCAAGCTGGAAAATCTAACTTTTCCCGTACCCTGTGGGTAGGAGGGCCACAACATCATGGCCACCAACACAACTCAGCAAAGATTGTTCTTGCTCGGGCTTTAACTTCTGGATATTCGGCAGCGTTGCCACAACGGACCGAATGATCATCGTTCATCATTTGCTCGCATCTTTCTCCGCCACCGTTAACGGAACTACAACTCAGACTAGCGCACAACCTCAACGTCATTGTTTTTAATCCAGTCCCTCTGTTCACTGATTGGACCGGTAAAGATTTGGCCGGAGATAACCCAAGAATATACCGCAAACCCAGATGGAGTACTGACGGAAAATGAAAATTAAGCGGAAGTACGTAGGAGGACGAAGCCAGGCTAGACCAAGAGGGCAGCACAAACGCAATTTTGCAAAAATACAAGTTAGACAACAAAAAGGTAAAAAAAAAAAACTCTCAAACACTGCACACAAAGAACACAAACAATATCTGAATTCATTTTAAAAACAACATCTGCATGAATTTAAAACAATGACCAAGGATGCCATTTTACAAATCCTTTAAAATACTTTGTACACAAATGCTTTTGTGACATGCTGCATTGGTGATAACCACATCTACATTAGTCACCATTTTGTTTACTGCATTTATAGACAGACAGCTGCATGACGACAGATGGTTCAGGAACGCAACAAATTTTTGTCACCTAAATTCACCTTGCAATCCCGTCACTATGATAGAGAGACTCAGCACTACTGCTCATACTGTATTCAGTTCGGAAAAAAACATTCATGTGCATGAAGAACTACATCAAATACACATTCTACTTATTTAAAATGTCCGATTTAGTATTACAGTATGGCTGAGTATAAACCTTACCTTAAACTCTGCCACATGGGGATATAAAGCTTTGGGCCTTCTGCATCACCCCTGCTGAGCAGTGACACTGGCAATCATATCACGGGGACTTACACAGAGTAAGTTGTTTATCCCTCAACGCCGGGACTGCCAGTCACACAAGTGACTTTAAGACTAGTGTGTGGCTCTACGTGACAAGGCACTGAAGCTGGATGCCATATTCAAACAGTTGAAAAACTCAATTAAAGTGTAACTATCCACCGTGTTGAGTTTTGATTTGATTATGATACGGTGGCCCAAAACACAATATTTCTAAAAAAAACAACATTTTCAAAAACATATTAACAAAGCAGGAACACAAAATTACAGAATAATTAGCCCAGTCAGTCAATTTGTTTGTTTCATCCAGTGTTGTTGTATTTTGCCCCTCAGGCCACCGTACATTGGACAGATCGTAGATAAACTAGAAAATAACTTGGCCTACAAATGACTTCAAATTCATTACAATATTCTGAAGGCATGACAAATTTATGAATTATTAAAAGGTGCTGTAGACTTAGACAAAACATTTGAACAGACAACTTCTCAGTCCCTCCCCCCTTTCTGCTAAAGCTCAAAATGTTCTCCTAAGCCCCTCCCCCCACAAGGGAGAATGAATGCGTGTGCATGAGCAGCCAGAGGAGCCGGATTTGTTTTTAAATTACCTGCTTCATGTAATTCTACTCGAACATAGGGTCAGTTTCAGCAAATATGACAGAAAGTTACGGTAGTTCTATAAGTCTTACCTACTTCACCTTTAACATTTCTTTATTCTATCTTAATAATATGGCGTTTGCTCATTTTCTTTTTACCATTTTAACTGCAACACAACATTCTTCTACTTGCCAACCAAACAATAAAGACACTAAACATCTGTGTTGTCTTATGCCGGCCTACCTGTTTGTTTATCCAGTGTGAACAAATTGGACATGTCCCCGGGAAGGACATCGTAGGTGACCTGTCCAAACCTGCCAGAATCTTGGTCGGTAGCGATAACGTTGAGGATTTCTGTGCCGGGCTGTGTGTGGCTGCTGATGCTCATGGTGTACTCGTCAGGGTTAAATACCGGAGCATTATCATTGCGGTCTTCCACCTCGATGTGCACGTAGGTTTGAGCACTCAGGCCTCCCTGACATTTGAAAAGTGAGGAAAGAAGAGAGTTTTGTATGAGAAATGGAATGAACAGACTCAATTTTAAAAGCTGCTGTTTGGGAGTAATATGCAACCTTGCTATCTTGTCACGATCACAGTGCAGGGAATAAATTATGATGCTTCGAGAAAGAAGGCCAGGTTTTGACACAGCATGTCAAAGCTAATTGTTCCTAAATGAAGCCCACTCACTGGATCTTCAGCTTTGATCAGAATGTCGTGGACCGTCTGCCCCGAGTCTCGATCGATATCCTGAGAGACACACAGCTCTCCAGTCTGCGGGTGGATTCGGAAGAGAGGGTGTTTGTCCTGCATGTCAAAGCCGTCAGACAGAGAGTAGAGCAGTGTGCCAAACTCGGCACTGTCCGCATCAGTGGCGACAACCTAAAAATAAGAAAAATATAGTTACATGCAAACAACTAAAACATGGTCATTACCATCTGAACAGCAACAAAGAAAAATAACACAGGAGTGTTCAGTGTAATAAAGTAGCAAGAAGACGGAATCTGGAAGTTGGTCCATCTCATAGATTTCTTACACACTCAAACATCCTCTTTTTGGAATTGCATTCAGTGACTGACTTAATACAAACAGCAGTGGAAAGAGACAAACTGCCCTCAGACACTTTGATGCTGCCAGAAAAAGAAATGAATGAACCCAAATTACAAAAAACCTGCAGAAAATTCCTCATATTGTCGAGTTTTTTTTAAAAATAATGTTAAATTAAATGATCTGTGCAGTATGCTTTGTGCCTGCTGGAGGTGGTTGTTGCTTGACTTTGGAAAACGATGCCAACGGCTAAACTTGGAAAGCCTTATTTGACCGTAATCCTTTGTTTGCCTTAAACCAGATGGCTGTTATTTACTGTAAACATCACCTGTGTATATACAACTTTAAACCAACATTAAGTTCCAGGTAGCGTTTTTGTAGAGTTTTGTCTATGGACAATACTTTCTTAATGTTTATTTCTGCCAGAGCAACAGGAGTCCACTCCATTAATTAATATATAAATATATATATATATATATATATATATATACACATATATATATATACACATGCATATATTATGCATTTCCTTTACCTGCCCATAAAGATAATATACTCAACCACTCAAATCTATATCCCTTGATTTCTTTTTATTAAAAAGAATCTTCCCGTTTCTTCTTTTTCATCTTTTCTCACTTAATATATTTTCGTTCTGCTAACGTGCCACACACACACACACACACACACACACACACACACACACACACACACACACACACACACACACTTTAGAGTTTATGGTCATAGAGGAGTAAAGAAACCAGAAAATATTCACAATTAATAAACTAGAATTTGAGAATTTTTACCAATTAATACATTAAGACAGTATGCAACTTTTCATGTCCTTAGTTAAAATGAAATAGGCGTGTATTTCAGCAGCCGTTGTAGCTACATATGTTATAAACGGTAGTGCCACCCTAGTCAGAGCAATCTGTCAATGTTTAGATTCAATCTCTGTTGTAATCATGAATCTGCCAGAGAAGGTCAACATAATAACAATCAAAGGGTGAAGAGTATCACTGCAGTGGAAGACAAACTGCGGCGTAAAGACACACCTCGGATCAAACAGAGATCCTTTCATGTCTCACTGTGTCCGTGACAAGAGACACGTTACAGACAGAGCGCTCACTTTCCAGCCATAAAGATGATATCATCTCGGAGTTTATGAACTCTGATCAGAGGAACTTTTTACAGACATGGGTCAAGGTCTGATTCAATGTGTACAGTAACACACCCAGCAAGCTTTTGAACTGACTTTACATCTCTTTACGACTTCCAAGAAAACTATTTTAAAATCCTGGAATTCTCCTGTCTGTGAATCAGTAACGTACCAGAGGCTTAATAATGCTTAGTCTGTATAGTCGAGGCCTGGGGATTCCGTATCGAGGGACATCATAAGTTCTACACTCCATTTCTACTTTATTAGGTCCACCTAGCAAAGACTAATGCAGTCTAATACAACAGCCCTGCAATACATCCTACTGTTCCTTCATGAAGGTTATAATGTTCACTTTCTGTTGATCTGATTGATGAAGTGATGAAGGGAGGTGTTGGAAAATGCCAAACCGCTCCTCAAATGTAAAGATGTACTGCTCTTCCCCTGTTTTATATTATTGTACATTTATTATCTGAGTTTTAGACTGTTGGTTAATTGTCAAAAGCAAATTGACAACATCACCTTCTGCTCTGGGAAATTGTGACAGGCCTTTGTCACTATCTTTTTGACTTGTTTGACTCAGTATCTATACATGCACTAATGGAGAGATGTCAGAGTGGGGAAGCTGCCCATGGAAAGGTGCCCCGAGCAGTTAAAAAAACATGTTAAAGGTCCCATGGCATGAAAATTTCACTTTGAGGTTTTTTAACATTAATATGCATTTCCCCAGCCTGCCTATGGTCCCCCAGTGGCTAGAAATGTTGATGGGCGTAAACCAATCCCTGGGTATCCTGCTCTGCCTTTGAGAAAAGGAAAGCGCAGATGGGCCGATCTGGAATCTTGCTCCTTATGAGGTCATAAGGAGGAAGGCTACCTCCCCTTTTTCTGCTTTGCCCGCCCAGAGATTTTGGCCCAGCCATGAGAGAGAGACAACATGGCTTTCAAACGAGCAAAGTTGCAGTTGGTCAAGGCCACACCCCCACCCTCCACCTTGCCCCCCCTCTCTCCTGCTCAATAGCTACAGACACAGAAATGGCACATACTAAGGAGCGCTCATTGTGGGACTGGCTCTAGTGGCTGTAATTCTGCACCAAGACTGAATTTTTGGGAAAGAGACTTCAGATACAGTATTAGGGGACCACTAAGGTCTATATAAAAGCATCCAAAGAGCACCATGTCATGGGACCTTTAAAAAAAATACAAACACAAAGTAAAACTTATAAAAAAATGTGATCATCAGCAACATATAAACAATAAATAAGCAACTCAAATTTCATTAGATTCACATTTCATAGACTAAATGCAAAATCTGCAAATAAACCCAACATTAATTGATTGATTATGAAAAGCAGCCAAAGCTGCTTCCTTTTTCCACCTCTCACTTTTAACTCACTTCTCTGCCGTTTTGTTTTTTGAAGTCTTAGCTCTTTCAGGCACCTGCTGAAGGTCCACTGTTGGCTATTATTCTTTGCCCAGTAAGGTTGTGTAGCAACAAGACTGTGACTTATTTTTGCTTAGTCCGAGTTCTTCACAATTCTTTAAGGCAAAACAACTGACACACACACACACACACACACACACACACACACACACACACACACACACACACACACACACACACACACACACACACACACACACACACACACACATCACTTTATACAGAAAAAGGACGTCACTGAAATACAATGATTTTTAGTTTGATTCAAATGCCAGATATCACTTATGTTTACAGGAAAAGCATTGGTAGATAAGGCCTCTTCTGTAATGGGCTTCAGCTTGTGCCAGGCTGCAGAGTGTGGTACCAGGCATCACATCTGTCATATCTAAGTCACAGTGCTAAACTGGAGAGAGGGTGAATGTGTGTGTGTGTGTGTGTGTGTGTGTGTGTGTGTGTGTGTGTGTGTGTGTGTGTGTGTGTGTGTGTGTGTGTGTGTGTGTGTGGGTAGTACCAGGCATCACATCTGTCATATCTAAGTCACAGTACTAAACTGGAGACAGGGTCTGTGTGTGTGTGTATTTAGGAGGAACACTGATATCTTTGTGCATACAGACTGAAGGCAACTTTTGTCTTATGAGACGTAAGAAGGAGACAGTGAGACAGAGAGCATAAGATGTTGAATGATAAGACTGGAGACGTCTTTAAACTGCTCTGGTTCGCACGCAAATTCAAGTTTTGTTTTTTCTAAAACCAAGCTAGTTGATATATAACTGAGATAATTGTCAATTTAACTGTCCACACAGGATTGTGTTGTTGAGCACTGGTTCCAAGGTTCCGAAGATTTTAGCCATATGACCCTTAAAATAAAGTAGTCTACCTGTGTCCTTGTCAAGAACTGCATAATATGTAAAGTAAACTTGATATAAAAAAAGATTTATTTTTAGAGTGAGTCATCTCATGACCCTTGAGGTTTATTCTGAGACTCCCGGAAGGGGTTGTAACCCCCATGTTGTGAACTGTGAGTGCCTTTCATTGTCAGGAAGAATAAGATGAATCTACACAGACACAGAGAAAATTTAAAGAGTCAGTTCACCTTAACTCTAGTGCTATCCTTCCATGCAGATGGCTTTGGTGTCAATTACTTTCATTACCAAATAATCCTTTGATTATATTCTCGAATAATTGAATAGTTTACAAAAATGTCAAAAAATTGCTAAAAGGGCTTATCATAATTTCTCAGAGCTCAAGATGCCATCTTCAAATTGCTTGTTTTGTCTGAGGAACGGCCCAAAACACAAAGATCTTCAGTTTACAATGATGTAAAGAGAAAAGCAGCAAATAATCACAATGGAAAAGTTGGAACTGGTGAATATTTGGCCTTTTTGCTTGAAGAATTTTCTGAAACAATTAATTTTGTTATAAAAAATAGAGCAGTTTAATCTTCTGTTGATTGGCATATTGACTAATTGCTTCAGGTCTAGGGTCAATTGTCCGAATGTTAAGATATCGGCCTCTGAGATTTCTGCCGAAATACAATGGAAATAAATGGAATTTCATTTGTGGCGCTATCAAAAGCATAGCTACATCACATTTAGCCTATAACACCCAATAGTAAAATTTCATCACAATGACATTGTCATGGTTATTCTGGATAATCCACAGACGTTACAGACTTTGAATTTACTACTTCTCTAATTTCTACTGAAGAAATAATCGTAAGGGAAACCATTTACAGTGTTTCTCTGGATTATAAAGAGACACATTTTTAAAAAAAAATGTCAGGGCTTTGACCATCAAAAATGAAATTTGCATCACTTCATTTTTTTATTGGGGGAGCTGAGCAGCATTGTGGTGGCCTAAAAGTTAAAGACACAGACCGTGTGACTGCAGGGTCCCCTGTTTGAAGACTCAAGTGGCTAGCTACCTTTGTTGCATTTCATTCACTCTCATTCCTCTCTCTCTGCATTTCCTGTCAGATCTTTATATAAAGTTCTATCCAATAAAAAATATATCTTCCCCCAAAACCTTAACCGTACTGGGTTAAAGGCAAAAATTTCAGGGCCGGGTATCTCAAAAGCTGGACGATTTAAAAAAAAAACTAGTTGCATGGTGAGATACCCTTAAGGGTAAGTGAGAAAATGTTAGGTTTTTGTACACTTAAAGGTGCACTATGAGTTCCTGCATTGTTTCAGCGCAATTTCATTTTTGTCTCAAATTGTAGGCATCTTTCCTTGATCCGCTAGCTGCAAAAGCTGAAAAAGACCGGCCTCTGGAGACAACACAGAGGTCGTAAACGTCAAACAAACACTAGGGGCACAGGCTGTGCACCAAAATACAACAAACTGTGTTCCAGCCAATCAACTACAAGACGGTTGGGGGAGGGGGGTGCTTTTAGAGCAGCAGCCTTAATTTCAGTGAAAAACACGCACTAACCCCCACCCCCACTCCCCCAACCATCTTGTCGGCGATTTGAGACAAAAATGAAATTGCGCTGAAACCACGCAGGAACTCATGGTGCACCTTTAAAGCTGAACATTCTCCAACGTACTTGTAAAAAGCAGCTCCCAACGTCACTGTGCTCCGGTATGGACACGTTGTACAGCTGCTTCCGGAACACAGGCTCGTTGTCATTGACGTCCTCCACCAGCACAGTGACTGTCGCCGTGGACGACAGAGCCGGTTCCCCTCCATCCGCCGCCACCACCAGGAACCAAACCTCCATCTGGGTCTCTCTGTCCAGAGCAGCAGCGGTTGTGACCAGGCCCGACTCCGGGTCGATGCTGAACAGGCTCTCCTGGCTGGACTCCAGGATGGAGTACGTAACGTCTGAGTTGACGCCCTCGTCCGCGTCTCGAGCCCGCATCTGGACGAGAGAACTCCCCTGAGGAGCGTCCTCGGAAATGCTGACGACGTACACGTCCTTGTCAAAAACCGGGTGGCAATCATTGGTGTCGGCCACCCTGAGGAGAAGCACCATCTCGCTGCTCAGAGGTGGGCTCCCCGAATCGGATGCTCGCACCTTCAACTCGTACAGATCACTTCCTTCCCTGTCCAGCTCTGCGTTCACACACAAAGCGTACAGGAAGTCATCCGTCTGCTTCAGGGTGAACTTCCCATCATCCTCCTCGAGCGTCACGGCGACCCTCTCCTCCTTAAAGTCGGGGTCCGACACTGAAATCCGGGCGACGTAGTCCCCGATCGCTGCCGCCTCTGACACCACCGCTTCCCCCGTCTCACTGAGAAACATCACGCTGATGGCGGGACTGTTATCGTTTATGTTGAGCACCTTCACGCCCACAAAAGTGCTGCTGTACTCGGGCTGAGCGCCGTCATCCCGCGCGGCGATGATCAACTCGTGAAAGGCCTGCGTCTCGTAATCGAGCGGCTTGTTGAGGTACACCACCCCGCTGCTCTCGTCGATGGAGAACACCTCATTCGGGTCACTCTGCCGCCTGTTAATCTCGTAAGTGACTCTCCCGTTGTCGCCCAGGTCCAGGTCAGTGGCGTGGACCTGACACACAGAGGACATCAGCGGAGCGTCCTCGGACAGCGAGGCGTGATATTCGGTCTGGTCGAACACGGGAGGGTTGTCGTTCTCATCCACCACGCAGACGTTCACCCGAAGGGTCCCCGTCCTGGCTGGGACGCCGCCATCGAAGGCCTCGATGGCGAGGGAGTAGAAGTCCCGCGTTTCTCGGTCCAGTTTGCTCGTGAGGATGAGATCCAGACTCGGGTGGTTCTCAGATCCACTGCGATACTCCAGTCTGAATAACTCCCCCAGCTCGCTCTCTGTGATCCTGTATCCCTGGGTACCAAACTCCCCCTCATCCCCATCTTTAGCAACCTCAAGCTGAAACTGACTCCCTGGGGGGCTCAGTTCTGATATTTCCAAGTCGACCTCCTCGGAGGGAAACACGGGCGAATGGTCGTTCACGTCCGTCACCTCTAGTTTCACTTTGATCATCTCTCCTGTGAGGGTGGCCGCCACGAATTCATACTTCTCCCTGCTCTCTCTGTCCAGGATCACAGCTGTGGAGATGATCCCCGTGTCTGCGTCTATTTCCAGGTCTCTGAACACATAAGAGTCTCTGCTCTCGGAGATGAAGAACCCAGTGCTTGGCCTGCTTAACACCGCACCGAGATCTCCAACGATGGTTTTGGCGGGCAAACCCTCTTTGACGGACAGCGTCAGGTTGAACACCTGTCCGAAAGACTGCGCGCAAAGCAGCGACAGCACGAGCGTCCCGAGGAGCGACGTTGCGCCATTGTTGCGACCCATTGCTCCTTTCCACATTGCTTTGAAACTCTTGGTTTTGCGAGTGGAAGTTTTAGGCTACATATTTCCGTATCAAATGCACACTGCTCAATCACATTTCAGAGCTCCTTTCCAGACAGAAACAGGTACGCGCACCGTGCATTATTCCTCTTTTGCGCACGGAAAAAAAACAAAGAAAAAAAACAGCCAGCAGTCATTCTCCATCCCAATATTTCAGCAGCTTATTGCGTGATTTTAGAGTCTCGATATCCACACATCTAGTAACGTAAATCCGCTGGGCTTCTTCACACATCCTGGCACCGAGTGGCCACAGAGCACTGCACTGTTTGAACTGAACACACCTCCTGGAAGGCGGCACGGCCCACGCTGATCGGCTCCATCTGTGGCCCTGATTGCTTAAGATTTAATTAGGCCGAGGGATTACCCACATTGCCGCGTGCTCAAAGGTGCCATAGTAGCACATGTTATGTTTGACCAGTTGGAGATCATAAAGCGTGCAGAAAAGTAGAGGAACTCCAGAAAAAAAAGAAAAAGAAAACTCATGCAGAGTGAACTGTTGTGAGAAAGTTGAGCTCATACAATCTGAGATTCAGCCTGCCTGATTTTGGTAAATTGGTTAGAATAAATCCAATAAATAAGAAGTTTAAAGAGGTTCCATTTTTTTCGCAAAAGTCCACAAGGTATTAGGCTGGCTCCCTCTATTGGTAAACACGACAACAGCAGCCACTGTGTAATGTTTCTGTAACTGCCCCCAACTGACAAAAAAAACAAATGATCTGGCCAATTAGGGGCTCAAATTAGTGTCAGTAATATATTAAGTGTGAAATAACGAAGAGGATTAGGGCCACACGTGAAACATGTATTTGAGTTCTTTAAACTCAAACTTCTGAGAATAAAGTCAGAATAGTCTGAAATAATACTCAGAAATAGTTTGAAATTCTGTGGTTGTCTATCACCCTTTGTAAACCTGTGACAACAACTTTGTGAATATGTAGAAACTAATTCTGAGAAAAGTGTGCATGACATGGAAGTTTAACATGCACCCTGACGTTTAAGTTACTGGTGTTGTTTCCATTGTTGGATGAAGTTATAGTGGGGAGGGTTCACAGCTTTCAACTTTGACTCTGCACTCATGTGTTCAAAAAGCAGTCCTTTGATAATAGTGCACATATTATTTGTTGATATACAACCGTTGGTATGACCCTTCTTTTAGGAAATAAAATTAAGACATAACAAAACTAACCAAGATCAGCATAAAAAACGTGATAAAAAAGGCTATAGACAGGATTAGCTTTATGTAAACAATAAGGACATATAAATATAATCTAAAAATACAAACGAATACATTAATAAAAATGGAAACACAATGTCACTAAGTTGTGGTTGCTTTTTAGTTTTAGTTTCACAGTATTTCTGTCACATTTAAATCATTATAAATGAAAAGGTCCTTGCTACAAACGCTTTGTAAATATATTTCCAAAGTAAAATAATCCACTGGATTACAAACAGACACCAAACATGGAAAAGGTTCAGTCCTATAACAGTGCCAAGTGTCACAAAGTTTTCTAAATCATTCCAAAATATCCTAGAGAAAATACGCTGAGAGAATAACTTTCCTTGACTAGTCCACAAAAATGACACATTGTAATTAATATCAATTAAAAACCTAATAAATGATACTAAGGCCTTCCATTTTGCATTCCTTCTTTGGTCACATAGCTCTAGCAGCACCTTGATTGTCATAGTCCAGCCCTCGTTGGTCCTGCAGGGATTAGCAGCCATCATACAGCCTCCCATTGGTGCTTGCAAGCATTGTAACCAAGCAACAGATGTAACCATAGCTGTATACCAGAGTAAACAAGCAGCATAACTACTGAGTCTCCTTTTGTCTGGGTCAGTCTGTTCAACAACTCCACAAACTCCACCACAGAAGCTTCAAATACAGGATTGTTTTCTCACAGAGTTGAGTGAAAGAGAGGTAAAAATGCCAACACGTCATGTTATGCTCTCCTACCAGTGGGATGATCAGGCTCTGGTGAAAAAGATATACAATCGCCTTAAAGAGGATGGTCTGCCAGTGTGGATGGATATCGAAGGAGGGGTGACAGGGAACATAAACGACTCGTAAGTGCAGAGGAATCATAATCATTGATGGGATAAAGGAAATGTATGAGTTATAACTCTTTAAGCTGTGTGTGTGTGTGTTTTTTCAGGATGGCTGCAGGTGTGGAGGCGGCTTGTGTGATTTGTCCGTTCATGACTCCAGCTTACCAGGCGTCCCGCAGCTGTAAGAAAGAGCTCAACTATGCCGACAGCAGGGAGGTTTCGGTCGTGCCGGTGATGCTGGCCAACGACTGGGAGGCCAGTGAGTGGCTGGGGCTGATCACTGCAGGCCTGCTGTGGGTGGACTTCAGGTGAGGCCTTTCAAAGAGGACAGGGGACACGCTTTCAAACCCCTTCATCCCCTCGAAAGGTTAAATGGATCAAAAACTGATTTTGGTACCTAGAAATTGCATTATATGCATGCAATGAACATTTGGGGACGGCCTCTAGCTCACCCGGTGCTGTAGTGTGTGCGCCCCATGTAGCTATGGGTCCTTTGCAGCGGTCCCTTGCTGGGTGTCATGCCCCCCCCCACCACCACCTTTCCTGTCTATGTCTACTGAAGTTACAAGCACAAGGCATGAGTTACGAGGCAAAATTCGTACTCGTAAATCATGCCTTGTGCTTGTGACTTCAGTGTCGCACAGGAACATAGGAAACACGTGCGTCCGTCGCTCAGACTCGGTGAAACCTTACGGTTAAAAAATATTCCCCCACAAATTTGAATTACACATGCACGAAATGATTCTACAGCTACAAAACGATTCTACAGCTACAAAACTTGTTTTCAAGCAGATTATTAATGAGCCATATTTGAGCCCATAGATACTGTATTTTACAACTTATCAATGGTCTTTTTAGAAACGCAGAGAACGACGAGGAGCACTTTGAGATGTGTCTCAGGTCTCTGGAGGAGGAGATCATGTTTATCGCCGGTCACCTCCTGGACGTTGAAGAACCTGCAAGAGAGGAGGTGGATCTGCCAGAACCATCAAAACCCCATCTGAAGAAGAAACCGGGACGAAAGTTTCGCCATGCGCTCTCAGACCTCTACATCCATGACTTTGGTAGAAAACCGATATGAAAAGCTTCAAAAAGATCCTTTTAGAGGACTATTAACATCTGTACAAAACCCAAATAGCAATCGGAGCCTTGCAGATTGAAATTTAACTACATGGACGTCTATTAAAACGTGTGTATGTGAGGCAATCTTGTGTGTTGTGACGTGATTTTACAGGTGAGCAGTCAACTGGTGACACCAGAAACACCGTGGAGCTAAACGAGACACATGGAGATCAGTGTTACTGGGTGGAGGTTAAGGGTGACGGCTGTAAGTACTACACGAACGCTGTCACCGACAGATACCTGGGTAAGTACACAAACTGATCCTTACCGAAAAAAAGAAAAGGCATTTATGTGAAAAATTTACTTTTTTTTATTAAACTGAGCAAAATAAAGTTCACATTGCAAGCTAGAAAAAAAAAAGGGCACCGTTGTTTCCACTTCCGTACAACTGGCAATTTCAGGACAATACTTTGTTTTTTCTCCAAACAATTTTTGAAAACACCGTGTCTGTCCTTCTGCAGGGTTTGACCCCAGCAGTGAGCAGGTCCACTCTGAGGCCAGTCCGTCCGTGTCTGAGGAGTGGCTGTTGTTGGCGGATCAGACGGACCAGAGCCATCAGAGAGCCGTCGTCATCAAGAACAAACACTCGGGGAGGTTCCTGGCAGTCCAAAATGGCCACTTCATTGGACTAACATCGTACAATGAAGACTGTAAATGGGTTTTAGAATAAACTGAGAATTTAACTGCATTTTAGAATGTGGTTGCTTCTGTCAAAGACACATTCGTTATAATAATAATAATAAAAAAAAAAAGCAGCTACAAGCAAAACTTGATGGGTGTATCTACAATAGGATGTTTGGTAGAAATAAAAACAAACATTGTTACTGTGACAAGATGAACAAATAAAAGAAGCGTTAGAATCTTTTTCTCTTGAGGATTTCTGGTTTCCAGTTGACTGGATGAGATTCTTCTGTCTGCAAGAAAGAAAACAGAGTTGTCAAATTATCGGTCTGCTGCCTGAAATATACACTACCGGTCAAAAGTTTGGGGTCATTTAGAAATGTCCATTGCACTCCATTCCAGACAGAATACCAGCTGAGATCAGTTGCATTGTTTTTTTAATCAGGGAAGCAGTTTTCAGATTACATTATGTGCTTACATAATTGCAAAAGGGTTCTCCAATGTTTTCTCAGTTAGCCTTTTAAAATGATATCAGATTAGTAAACAGAATGTGCCTTTGGAACATTGGATGAATGGCTGCTGATAATGGGTATTTTATATATTGCATTAAAGATCAGCCACTTCTTTCTACAACAGTCGAGAACCCTTTTGCAATTATGTAAGAACATAATGTAATCTGAGAACTGCTGCCCTGATTAAAAAAACAATGCAACTGATCTCAGCTGGTAATCTGTCTGTAATGGAGTGGAATGAAAATTTCTAAGTGACCCTAAACTTTTGACCGGTAGCATATATAAAATGCACTAAAATATTAACCGACTATTCACATAATCATATAACTTACAGCTGTGTCGTCCTCTTTGTATACTTTAATGGTCTTGTCAGCCTCGGCGGTGATCAGTCTGCTTTCCGAGTTGTCGAACATGCAGGCAAAGATTCCCGACTCGCTGTCCAGAGATCCAGGCTGCACAGCTGCATGAATCCGCTGGAAGTTGTAGCCTGTCCTCCAATCCCACAAGTGGATGGTTCCATTGTCGGCTACAGAGAGAACAAACAATGTGGATGATCGATCACAAGTTCAATGCGCTTGTAACTCAATACTGTAAATAAGCTGGATCATTAAGTCAACATTAACCCTCATAAAACTTGATCATCTGTAGACAAAACAAGAGACAGTGTAGCTAGTTCTGAATACCTCCAGACACCAACACGCCATCAGAGTTAACAGCAAGAGTGTTGATGATGGCATTATGGCCCGACAGGTTCTGGATGAAGTTGCCATCTGGGAACATCCACTGCTTGATGTTATCGGCAGAACCGGAGGCAAAAGTGTATCTGTGAAACACAGGAAATAAGATGACAACATGTTAAGAACATTATGGTGTAATGGGTGGATTATAATCCCTCGGGTCAGACGTCTTCATGCAATACTCAAAAAGGGCTTTGACTGTCGCTTATTTTTTATTACTGATTGATGTTCCAATTAAGCTCTGGAAAATAAAAAATGACAAATGCCCATCGCAAGTTTCCAGTGTTCAAACTGCTTATTTTGTTTTAACAATTCAAACTGCCAAATATATTTGATTTAATGATACATAACTGAGAGAAGCAACACATCCTAAATATCCGAAACCAGCTAAAGTTTAAAAACAGTTAGTCAACATCAGTTGGATATTTGACTAGGACTACTCTTAACACCAACTAATAAAACAATATAGGTTAGGATTGGGTAGCTTCTCATTGCCAGACCTTTCTCCACAGCACTGTGGAGGAGGGTCTGGCTAGTCCACACAGCATTCTGGGATGGGAGAAAAACCTGCTCTGGTTTATTGGCATTTCTTTAAACTAGTGCTGTCAATTAAACGCATTATTAACAGCGTTAACGCAAACCCATTTTAACGGCGTAGATTTTTTTATCGCGAGATTAACATTCTTTTTGGCCTAGCAAACTTTGTAGTTCTAGTAATGTTAGAAAAACTACAACACCACACCGGATCTAGCTAGACCGGAAACAAATCAACAGGCACGCCACACACACTTGTTTAGGCTTGCGAGCCGGCCAATGAGTAGTAGGCCAACGTTACGTTTTGAGTGGATGGCGAGCGCAAGACGCTGAAATGGATGCCAATAAGAGCGCAATGTCTGGAGCACTACAAGGCAGAGCCTCTAACTGGCATGGAGGACTGTCCCCAGGAATGGTGGTCCACACATGAAGGGGCACACAGTGAAATGGCCCGCCTTGCAAGCAAGTACTTAGCAACACTTGCCACATCAGTACCTTCTGAAAGGTTGTTTTCACCGTCTTGGGCATGTTGTACAAAAGAAGCGAGCTTCCCTGTAAATGTTAACAGGCTTGTCTGTTTGAGTAACTGGCTCAAAGCAAAGAAGTGAGTAGGCTTACCTTTTATTGCTAATCGTTACTGTTCATTCTTTCTGAAATAAGAGGCTGGGTTAATGAGCCTCTGGTGAATAAGGAACAGTAGCCTGACTGCTATGTTCAAAGCAAACTTGAGAAAAAGAAAGTACCGTAAAACTTCAAATAATAGCTAAGTCCCAAATAGACGCCTGTCTCTTTTAAACGCCTGGTGTGACAACAGATTTGGGTAAATAAAGGCCGGTCTCAAATAGAGGTCTGGTCTGTTTCTTTTTTTATTTCGTGTCGGGTTGTATTTGATCTTTTAAAACCCGTCAGATCGTTTGTTCTATGTTTTGATTTGATTTCACGTGACAGACGCAACCGTTCATAAACGACTCATCACTATGGCAACATAAACAGGTTAACGAACTTTCTTTTAGTCTTCAGTTTTTCTTAATTCTCTCAATACCACCATGGAGACAAAAAGAAAAAAGTATGATTTGACATTTAAGCTGACAGTTGTCAAATTTGCCGAACAAAATTCGGGAGAAGCAGCGGCAAGACATTTCTCGATTGATCCTAAGAGAGTGCGAGAATGGCGTAAACATAAAGCAGAACTGCAACGTCTGTCGACAAAAGGGCCAGACTGTGAGGTGGAGGGAGGAAGAAGGTCAGTGAAGAGCTGGAGGCGAGCGTGTGTGAGTGGATCCACAGCATGCGGGCAAAGCATCTCAGAGTCTCACGTAAAATGATCAGGGCCAAGGCAAAAGACGTGTATGCAACAGTGAGTGACGGCAGGGATGAGGAGAGATTTACTGCGAGCGCTGGCTGGCTGGACAAATTCCTGAAGCGCAACGACTTTTCAGTCAGAAGACGCACAACTGTAGCCCAGAAAGACGCCAAGCACTTCACTGAGAAACTGGTGAATTCTGTAACATATACAACGCGGATTATTAAGTCAAAGAAAATACAGCCAAAAAACATTATAGCCATGGACGAAACAGCGGTGTGGTTTGATATGGTGGGCTCTACAATGGTGGATGCAAGAGGTGCGCGCAGTGTCCCACTGAAAACCACAGGTCATGAGAAGAGCCACTTAACTGTGGTGTTGGCTGCGAAAGCAGACGGGACCAAAATGAAACCGTACGTTGTCTTCAAAGGGGGGATCAAGGAGGTGAAAGCAATGCAAAATATCAGTGGGGAGGTGGTGGCCACGTCCAAAAATGGATGGATGAACGAGGAGTTGACTGCAGACTGGCTTCAGAGAGTGGTGGGAAAGCTTAACTTCGCCCCTCGTCTCCTAGCCTGGGATTCATATCGCTGTCATATCAGCGCAGCGACCAAAGCTGAGCTCAAAAGGGGCTACAACATAACCACGGCTGTGATACCCGGGGGCTGGACAAAGTACATCCAGGCCCCTGACGTCGTATGGAACCAACCG
Source organism: Perca flavescens (assembly GCF_004354835.1). Taxonomy (NCBI): domain Eukaryota; kingdom Metazoa; phylum Chordata; class Actinopteri; order Perciformes; family Percidae; genus Perca; species Perca flavescens. Next base: position 31,405,429 of record NC_041332.1, on the reverse strand, counting down.
TTCAAAGCCAGCCTGCACGAGTCCTATGATAACTGGATGGCAGGGGATGTGGACAAGGAGTACACCGCTGGAGGAAATATGAGGGCCCCAGCTCGCCGCTTGTTGGTGTCCTGGGTACTTCAAGCGTGGGAAAAGCTAGATACGGAGCGGCTGAAAAATTCCTTCAAGGTATGCTTGTGCGCAGCACGCGCTGTGTGTGTGTGTGTGAGAAAGAGGAGATAATATATTTCATTAACTTCGGGATGTAATCCTTAGGTATGTGGCCTGACAGTAGCTTCTGATGGAAGCGAGGATCACCTTATCCATTGTTTCAAAGAGGGAGAACCGTGCACATCTGGGCGGGAGCTGTTAGTGCAAGCAAGGCAGGCAGAGTTAGTGGAGGCTGGAGAGGGAGAAGTGGAGGAGAGCGACGTGGAGGAGGAATTTGCCAATGAACTTGTCATTGAGGATCGCGGGGATGATGATAGTGATGAATAGAGTAATTTTCTATCACATGATTGCAGTTGTTTTACAGGGTAGCGTTCTTTCTTGTTGATGTGTTTCGGGCAACAAGTTCATATATGATGGATTTTAGCGGTAGATATTGTTCTACCCATTGCTGTCACATCGTTTCTTTTTTTACGCTGCCAATAATATAAGACATTTCTTACATTAAATGATTTGTTAAACATATTCGTTAAGCATTAATTTATATTGTTCTGCCCATTGCTGTCACATCGTTTCGTTTTTTGTGTTTTTTTTATGCTGCCAATAGCCAAAGACAATTCTTACATTAAATGATTTGTTAAACACATTCAAATTAATTATAAATATTAATTAAATACGAATAATACAAATTAAAAAAGATTAATATAATGTGGTAACCTCCTATTGTCAATTAAAGGCCTGTCTCTTATAGACGCCTGTCTCAAATACAAGCCGGTGCATTTCGGCGATTTGGGTAAATAGAAGCCCGGGCTATTATTTGAAGTTTTACGGTATTAAGCCATGGTATAACTGCACTATAGGCTGAGTCCTAGTTTACGTTACGCGTGCACTTTGTAATTTTATTTTGTATCACCCTGTTTTGATCCCTTAGAAAGGGCTGTTGAAGGGGCTGTTTGTGTGACAAAGTATTATTTCACCCTTTTATTGATGGACAGGGTTACATTGTGTGAGAGATTATTTGCTCCAAGTGTGAATGTTGTGAAATTGAACACTACAGTATATGACAATGTTGTTTTCAATAAAAAAAAAAACATTTGCACAAAGCAAATCCATGTTGGTAAGAGCATTAAAATGAAAAGGAAAAAAAAGTGACAAAAAGAAATAAAGGGACATTTAAAATAGATAAAAATGTGCGATTAATTGCGGGTTAACTATGACATTAATGTGATCAATTGCGATTCAATATTTTAATCGTTTGACAGCACTACTTTAAACCAATCACAATCGTCACGCAATAATGGTGCTTCTGTAAAATAGCCTCGGGAAGGAACTTGTTTTGATAGAACATGTGTACGTTCAAAAGTTGTTTTAGTCGAACAGAAAACTCAGACTAGACAGATAGTCTAGCTAGCTGTCTGGATTTATCCTGCACAGATCTGAGGAGCAGTTAACCATAGTCCTCAGGATTCGAACGGAGTTTAGAATTCCAATACAAAGAAAGCAGAAGGTGACGGACATCGGGCCAAAATGAGGGACATCCGGCGGATCTTCCGGCGGCACCGGAGCAATCCCGGAAATGAGTCGTCGAGGTTACAGACTAAGGGTTGGGTAACTTACTGTCTGGGGTGCAGCGCCAACGTTCGCACAGACTTCTTGTGGTTGGTCAGAGTTGCTCTGGTTTTTCCAGCAATCAGATCCCACAGCCTGATGGTTGAATCGTGGCTGCCTGCAAGAAGTTAATCAGCTGAGGTGAAAAGTTGAAGACCAACCAATCAGCCATAACTTAAATGATTATACAGAAGAATAGTTTGTTAGGAATTCTTGGGATTGCTCAAAAATAAAAAAAGGTATTTACCAGTGATGACTTGTGGTTCTGCCGCCTGACATCTCACTGTGGCCACAGTGTTGGTGTGGCCAGTCAGTGTGTGCACGTTAGCTTTCGTCCTGATGTCCCACACCTTCATGGACAGAGAAGAAATCCAATTAGTTTGATTACTTAATCCTGCAGAGGCCTAATTACTTACACATCATATTCAAAAACATAATCAACTACAGACACCTGATGGAAGGATAAAATTGGTATCGAAAAAAGTATCGTTTAGGAACCGGTGTTGATGTCATGGTATTGGTATCGGTACCAACTATTTTTTTTTAGCAATACCCATCCCTAACCAGAGATAAAATAAAGAGCTTAACACAAACTAAAACAAAAAAGGTGACCAGGAGCAGACCAGACAGGATGTTTAGTAAAGAATTCAGAAACTAGAATGAAATACTTTTGGACAACGCTGTTGCCCGAATCTCAAAGTGTCTAAAACCGTGTCCAGCAGTCAGGTCATTTTCACATCCATGTGACTTTTGTTTACATGCTTTGGGTCACTTGTAACAGAGGAAATGTAAATGAACAAAAAAATGTTACTAGTAAAAATGAGAAGCCTTTCTTAAAACATAAACTGAACCTGTAAAGATAAGTAATTTCTACGTTGTCATTCATACATTTAACAGCGAACGTGCAAAGTACGAGCTTACCCTTGCTGTGGCATCTCTGCTGCACGTGACCAGCACGTCAATAGTCGGATGTAGGTCTATATCATACACGGCACTGAGGTGTCCGTGGTAGTGCCTGATGACCTAATACACAGATCCACAATGTCAGGAGAATGTAGAAATACTGTACATCAAATCAACTGAAATGTCCTTTTTATGGCCCTTTAAGACTTTAAGTGAGTCCATCCCATTAACAATGGCTGACCTTGTTGTACTCCAGATCCCAACACTTGACTTGCTTGTCCTCTCCACAGGAGAACAGGTAGGGGCTTCGATTGCTGACCGCCACCCCACGCACTGTACTGATGTGTCCAGTCAGGGAGAGTTTCAGTTTCCCACTGGCCAGGTCCCAGATCTGTCAAGACAAACCACACGAGAGTCATACTATGAGAATTAAACAACATTTCTAGAACTAGTTTCTCCAGAGGGCCATCTTGAACTGGCAACAGGACGGACATTATCAGAAAAAGGCTGCAGTTATTTTAATATTGCTTATGAATCCAAAAGAAAATGTATGATATGTGGGTTAACAGCAGAGTGTAAAATAATGCTGCTATCAACCATTCTGGATCAATAATAATAGTATAGAGATACTAAAAATAATAACATTATAATATAATTTATTTCATGACAACTGAGCCAACTTCAATTTGCCGATGAAGACCACAGGATGGGATTGAAAGCTCTGGGAGATAGAAAGTAGACATTGAGTTTAGGATTACTTTGTCAAACTGCTGTTCCCACGTCAAAAAGGAGCTTTCATGCTAATCATTTCTTGTTTTGTATTGTTCTTATACAACAAGACAATCAAAAAGGATGAAACTTCTGGATAACATTTGTTATTATCGCTGACGTTTTATCCACAGAATAATGAAGTGAAAATGATTATTTTAAGCTTTACTCACCTTTATGGTTCTGTCAGCAGACCCGGTGACAAACCACTGATTCCCCGGCTCCACGGCGATGGACCTCACCCAGCCGAGGTGACCACTGATGACCTATCAGATAAAACATACTACTGTTAAAAAGAACGCAGAGGACACATCCCAGATGCCTCACTTTGGCATCAGCGTGTCCACTAGATCTACAGATAAAAGGAAAATATAGCATAAAAAAGGTTAAAAATTATAAAGTTTAAATGAGTTGTGGTTACCCGGAACAGTTTCCATGGTGGATGCCACTGGGGTTTAGGCATGGTTGGCGCTTTCCTGGCGAGTGTAGAATTTCTAGTGCCGCCTCCCTCCAAGAGTGACTAAAATAAATACATTAATTCATTATCCACTCCGCACATCTTACAGCGATTTTACAGCAAGAGTAAACAGTAGGGCTGCACAGTATATTGGTTTTTTTTTGGCCAACATATACATGTTGCAAAAGACACAGATATCAGTACGAAACTGCATTTTAAAATGCAAGTGGCCTTTTTTTTGTGGTGCCTTTTATGTTCAATTCAATAAGTTCTATTATTTCCAAAATAGAATGTTAGAAATTATTTCCTTTCATTCGTTTTAAATTCAACAAGCAATTTGTTGTATTTTAGCAGAATACTGAAAGCAGCAGAACTGAGTACACTTTAATATCTGTTCATTTATCACAAGTAATATTGTTATCGCAATAGTCAACGACCTTATCGCATATTTCCCCTCATATCTAGCAGCACTAGTAAACAGGATCTCTCATCAAGTGGAAATACGCTGCAACCTACCACAGCAGTCGATGGAGGGTGAGATCGTTCCGCTCCTCCTGCATGTCGATGGATGTCACCGACACTGGCAGCAGTGCGGCTTACATCCAGCCTAAAATTCAACAATATAAATAAATGTGTGTCGAAATCCTGAAAGTTCTGAAAATGTACCTCATCTTGAGTCATTATGCTAAATGACTACCAATAACTTACTCAACTGAAACACTGTGGATGGGAAAGAATATGTTTACCTGGCTTGGGAGGGTGGCAAGGCCAGCGCCATGGAGTGGATTCCTCCCTCACTTGGATTCCTGTGCATTGTTGTGTCAGCAGTCAAGGCTACTCCTATTGAATGAAAAATACTTGTATGAAACACTAGAATAATGCTGATGCAGTTCATTGACTCGGCTCACAACAATTAGATGTATGCAATTAAAAGGAACACGCTGACTTATTGGGGCTTTAGCTTATTCACCGTATCCCCCAGAGTTAGATAAGTCCATACGTACCCTTCTCATCTCCATGCGTGTCGTAACTCTGTCTGACGCACCCACCGCTAGCCTAGCTTAGCACAGATCCTGGAGGTAACCGGCTCCAACTAGCCTACTGCTCCCAATAAGTGACAAAATAACGCCAACATTTTCCTATTTTGTGATTTGTATATTCACAGGGTGTACAAATAACAAGGTCACATGAGACACAGCCATCTTCATCTGGGCGGAGTGATTGGCTCGCAGCACCTGAGAAGCCCCAGGGATGAGGAGCAGAGAGTAACAACGGTGCTTTTCAGGTGTTGCGCTAATCACTCCGCCCAAGTAGCAGTGCTTCGCCTTCTGAGAATATAGTTCCCAGTTTGTATACGGTTAGAAGATGTGACCTTGTTATTTGTACACCCTGTGACTATACAAATCACAACATGTAAATAGGAAAATGTTAGCATTATTTTGTCACTTATTGGGAGCAGTAGGCTAGTTGGAGCCGGTTACCTCCAGGATCTGTGCTAAGCTAGGCTAGCGGTGGGTGCGTCAGACAGAGTTACGACACGCACAGAGATGAGAAGGGTACGTATGGACTTATCTAACTCTGGGGGATACGGTGAATAAGCTAAAGTCCCAATAAGTTGCGTGTTCCTTTAATAGCACAGTACTTGCCAGGTCCAGAGGGATAAGCATGTGTCCCGGTGATCAGGTAGTCTGGGTCATCCCCTGAAACATGTAAAAACAAAACAAAAAAACACCTCAAATGAGCTAGTTTTAGAGCATTAATGTTCAGGAAAACAACAAGCAATTATCTTAAATTAAATCAAAACTAAATATTAAATACTGGGCTTTCAATAACATCCCTGCATTGATGTTTTCTCTATAAATAACTGTTCTCAAACTGAGGGTAAAATGTAGTGTTTGTTTCATCCTCACCTGGCTGTGTGTAACTCTGGTGGCCAAGCATACTGCCAGGAAGAGCCATTCGGTCTTTCCCTTCCTTCAGGACAGGCATGTGTAAAACTGCATTATAATCCGCTGTCATTTTCACACTCATCTTCAACTTGTGGCTGAAAATACACAAGACAATAACGCATTATTTTCTCCTTCAAAATCACTCCTGTGCTCCATCTACTTGGCAAATTAGCATAATTTATGTCTGACATAAAGGCACAAACACTACATGGTTCATTGCTTTGAACGGTTAGGTAAGAAGTGAGCAATATGTGTTAAATTGTCTCTCACGGTATGATATGGAAAACCATATACGATAATACCGATATATATTAAAAATAACTTAGTAATCCAGTAAATGAAATACCTATCAAAATCCATGTAACATTACTTTTTCACATTAAGATTTGATATTACCCTACAGCAGTCTCACAATGTATTCCATTAAATATCGGCCAAACACCATATTTGACATGCAATTCAATATAAATATATTGATATGTATTAATATAAAAAATGTCAATGACAATGAATTTTAAGGACATTGCCCAGCCCTAAATTTAAGTGCCGCCTATCTCTTATAAGCCGCCGTGCAAGAACACTTACATTCTCACATTCTTTGGTCTTAAATTACAAGTACACAGACATTAACGTTAAGGCTTACAGAAAGCTGAAAGTAATTCTCTGCCCATTGTCCCTTGTTACACAACTTTAAAAATTTCAAAACAGCTAGTATAATAATAATAATTTCGACAAGCCTAAAGATATGACATGTATCATTATCATGAAAGAAGTAATACATAAATCTTCAATGTTCTTTTCTTCCCCCTCACAGTCACAGCACAAACTGTTGCACCTAAACTAGTCAAAGCTGGACTAGATTAAAGGAGAATTCCGGCCAATTTTTACGTTAATCTTGATCGCTATAGCTAAGCGAGTACTATCGATAGAAAAACCCCCGACCCGAATCAGTGCAGGTAACACGGAGAAGCTGCAGCTACGTGCTGGCGTCCCTGAGCTAAAACGGCAGTGCTCGGGGCAAGTTTTAGAGTGCCTTTGTGCCTCTTAACAGACACAATATGCAATTAATACGTCTGTGCCACATGAACAGGGCCCTTACGTGTCAACAAGATGCGTTTTCAACTCAGACATTGTTTAAATTCACCTACCCTGGTCCCTGTCTCGATCCTGCCAGTAGCTAGCTTGCCCTGCTAGCTGATAGCCGTTAGCTGCCGTTTGGTGAGTGTATTCAGACAGGCTTCTGTGATAATCATCCCAATAACAATCCACGGAGAGGTGGTGGTGTGGCTATGTCCTCCAGAGGAATAAATAAGGATGACCATCAAACTCAAAAGGCTCTTCCGTGTGTTGTATATCTGCTATATTCTTCATACTCCAAGCTTCTTCCCTTATAAACAACTCCGCTTTTCACTCTTCACACACACTACGCTCCAATCTGCAAATTACGGTTTACCTTTTTCTGCTACAACTGAATTCCCAGGAGACCGCGCGATGCAACAGCTAGGCTTCAGTAACGCTATTACTGTGCAAGCCACAGACATCGTTTATCCCGTTTCCATGTAGGTACATAGTCACTGATATGGTCATAACCACTACAGTGCTCAATTACCTATTTTGAGGGGGAAATAATCTAAACTTTTCGCTGCGAAGGCATGATCTGTCCTATGCAGGATATCCACCAACCCACCGGGCGCTCCGTTGATTTTTATTGGGATGATTAGCACAGATGCCTGGCTGAATACACTCTCCGGACGGCAGCTAGCAGCTAATGGCTAACAGCTATCTGGCTGTACACACTCACCGGAGGGCAGCTAGCAGCTAACAGCTACTACCGCACTATTGTTTTTTTTTTTTTTTTTTGGAATACACTTCATGACATGACCTGTCCTCTGGAGGACATAGCCACACCACCACCGCTCCGTGGATTGTTTTTGGGATGATTATCACAGAAGCCTGTCTGAATACACTCACCAAACGGCAGCTAACGGCTATCAGCTAGCAGGGCAAGCTAGCTACTGGCAGGATCGAGACAGGGACCAGGGTAGGTGAATTTAAACAATGTCTGAGTTGAAAACGCATCTTGTTGACACGTAAGGGCCCTGTTCTTGTGGCACAGACATATTAATTGCATTTTGTGTCTGTTAAGAGGCACAAAGGCACTCTAAAACTTGCCCCGAGCACTGCCGTTTTAGCTCAGGGGACGCTTGTAGTACGTAGCTGCAGCTTCTCCGTGTTACCTGCACTGATTCGGGTCGGGGTTTTTTCTATCGAAAGTACTCGCGTAGCTATAGCGATCAAGATTAACGTAAAAATTGGCCGGAATTCTCCTTTAACACATGTAGACCAAGGGTAGTTCTAAACCCATTTTAAGGTTTGTATACTTGTACTGTAAAAGAAATACAGTTCAAAGTGCTCTGCAACAACTAGTAATGAAAATTGCCTTAATGTGGAATTACCTTTCCTCATCCTGTGCGACGGATTTCGCATGGTCGGACACAAACATATCATGCGTCCTTTTAAGAGACCTGAAGACCAAAGTGTGGACTGAGTGCTTCTGGACATCCTGTAGAAGAAAATAGTTATATTTAATAAAATTATAATTAAACAGAACAAAAACATCACTGTTTAAAATGACTCTACCCTTGAATGAGAGTTATACAGGCAAGAAATCGTATCGTAAACGTAACACGATTCAGCAATTAGCCGGGCCCGTTGTGTGGCGCTTTACTGGGAGCAAAAGAAAAAGCTACGAAAAGACGTCAAACATGGGCTTACCTCGGCCATTGTGGTGATATGAACACGGATAAAGCACCACAGCTGAAGAAACTACTTTTTTTGGAGGATTATTATTCGGTTGCACTCAAAAATATATCACAATCCTGAAAACATGACCATCACCACAAGCCGACGACGACCGTACGCCCCGGAAGTAAACAATACAAACAGCAGCTAGCGGTTTGTCTGCGCCACCTATTGGTCAGGAGGTGTCAACCACTACAATTCTGCAAGACATCCTTGGATGCATTATACAATATTACAGTCCATTTTATTTTTGGTTTTATTTTATTATTATTTTTCCAACTAATCTATTGTTCCGCAAGCCGGTCGGGTGGGTGGGAGTAATGCACCTTAAGCTGTTTGCCAACATCAGAAGAAGAAGAAGAAGACATCCATGATTATTAGACCTCATCATCACGACATCAAAAACAAATAATTGTGTCAAAAAACCCTGCTCCAGTTCCTTCTGCACCATTCCTTAATTTCTCTCCACTCTCTTAACAGCTTCAGCATATGGTAACCCCTTTACATCTCTGACCATATTCATCTTGTCTTTGTGCCTTATACACAAAAACAAATAATAACATAGATCTTATTTGTCATTGTGCTTTAAACAATAAAAATCTGTTCATCACCTCTTCAGCAGTGTGCAACATAAAAGTATAAGTAAATAACTAAAATAGTAAATGCAATTCAAGTAAAAAAGTGTTTGTGAATAAAAGCAAATACAAATGAAAGCAAAATATAGGACAAGCGATATAAAAAGATATATTGGGCAGTCTTTTGCACAAGATGATGTATTCCTGAAATGACATTTAGAATTTTCACTTATAATCATGTCTGTATATTGATACAATGAATGTGACTTGCAGTGAGCATAGGCCAAAGTTTGGTTTCCCTGCCTTGTGTATCCAAGCCATGTTTGCCTAACAGAGAGTACATTGATCAATGGTTATCCAATCCTTGTCGGCAAAATTATTTTTACCTAGTTGGTGCAAAGTGTGTGGGTACCCATGCTGCGACATTGTAGAACTATTACAAAACAATCTTGTTTCGGACTAAAGTTCTTCTTGCAAGTTTGACTGTAAATATTATGAGACCAATCTCAACTTTAGGGACTTTGAGGAGTGAGGGGGGCTGCATATCTGCCTTTTGCACAATTATTCCTCATATTAGGCAATGCAAAGGCCTTTGTGGTTTGGCACAACCATCTACAACAAACCAGATGGAATTTGGACTCCACATGTCGTTATTGAAGTGAGTGTGATGAAGCATGAGGACAAGTACTAGACAAACTGTCCTAATGTGGATCAAAATAAACTTGGCAACTGTGACGTTCTGATAAGAAATCTGCCACAATAACTCAGTCCCAGAGTGGTTTTGGTCCCCTGATTGATCCTGGAAATTCAACTATAGGCTAGGGAGACCGAGGTTGGTTGTCACACTTCTTACTCTTGTGTGAATTGCTCATCATTAAAACGTCATTCCTACATTAAATGAAAGCTTAAGGCCTTACCTTGAAATTGGTATCCCTTTTATTTTCACAACTTATTGTGGGCTACCAAGAAGTAATTAACCATCAAAGACACTCTGAAACATTATGACAACCAACCCCCATCGCAGGGTGATAAAAAGGACAAAATATCTCCTCACCTTACAGTTTTTTTCAATTGCTAAATGACAGTGGGCACAACTGGAGTCACATGTGTAAAACGCTAACTACATTCTGCACAGCAGCAGTTCATGTGGACCAAACTCTAGTTCGTTTTTCATTGCTTGAACACAGTTTTCAAAACTCTACACACTTATCCCATGACTTTAACCACAACGTGCACAACGCTGTAGATTTACAGCACTTTGTTCAAATGCTAACACACTGCTGTCAAAACTGTTAACCACACATTCAAAACAGAATAGATTTCAGTCTGGTGCCTATCAAACACTGCTGATTGCAATTTTAGCTGAAAGCCTAAGCAAGTGTCTTATTTTAGACTAGTTAGTGAACATATACGGTATTTATATAGAGAAAGCTCAGAAAGCCTTTTTTTGTATACAAACACCAAATAAGAATGAAACAATTATACACTGTACCGTTTGAGAGAAACAGGTAAAAGAGCAAAGATACCAATATGTCCAGGTAAGATGTCTGAGGTTATATACACAGATATAAAAAAAGTGAAAAACACTATATCTTTACAATAGTAAAACTGTGTTCTTACTGTTTTTCAGAAAGTAATGGAGGTGAAAGCAATAGAAACACCACATTCATTTGTATTTAGAGATGATGCAGACATCCAATGTGATGAAGAAAACTTGCCACATGATGCTGGAGAGAGGCAGGATTAGACACACTATTCTTTGGTACTGTTACGTATGTACCTTTAGTTTTTTTCCCCCAGTAATTCCATAAATTACTAGCGACAAAATACTTTATTGAAGAAAACTGCTGATTTTCATTCCTTCTTGTTTACCTTATGTAAAAATTGGTATGCTATACAATCTATATTTTTTCCTTAAATAAACTGTTGAGTAGTGTCAAGTCACTCAAATTGTTCAAACTGTAAAGATGAAAAAGTTTGTAATTTCTGTATTGGTGTTTGACGCTAGTGTTTTTTACCCTCAGTGTGTACTGAGTGACAGTGTGTGTTATCTCAGTGAGGCTTGTGCATAGTGTTTGGCTGCACTGAGCCTGTTTTGAGATGTGTGTTAAGAGTTGTTTGCTTTGAATGAGTTTTCCAGGAGATGTGAACTGTTTAGCTCAAGTGACTGTTGGTAGTGCAGACTGTAGTTTGAGTTTTGCACATGTGACTCCAGTTGTGCCCACTGTCGTTTAGCAATCGGAAAAAACTGTAATGTTTTGTGTGTATTCCACCAAATGACCAGTGCAAAATGAGCATGATGACAGGACAACTGTTTAATATCAAATAAATTGTTGCAGTGGTCTCTAATGTAGCTGTAATAAGCAGTGTGACAACCAACCCTGATCTCCCTATGATTCCTGCAGTTAGTCTCAGAAGGTATAATTCCAGCTGAAAGTGTTATTCTGGAGTTGGCCTCAGAAAAAAGTAAGCGTGAGGCAAGTTTATTTTAAGTGAATGACCTGTCGAGGCTAAGCTATGAGTAACCTTGAGGTTTTAGTGAGGAAAATAAATAAACTCAATGTTTAAAAAATATATATATGCCAGAGGATTGAGGCAGCGCAGCCTATTAAAGTAAGATGAACATTTCTTTAAGGAAGAATAATTTTTATTTTTTCAAACCAACTACAGGGAACAAACTCGTAAGTTTTAATAATTAAATTACTTTTAAAATCCATACTGGGACATATTAAAGTGCCTGTTAGAGGATCACTGCTTTGGTCCATATTTTTTAATTAATAATTTTGTGTAGAGAATAGGCTATAGATGGATTGTGTTTTGTTGCTTATAAAGCAAATTGCTTAAGCCGTGCTGCTTTTAAACTTGACATTTAATTTGCTTAAAAGGTACCCTGTATATCCAGATCACTCATTAATACACTGCTGTTTTTTCATGTTTGTGTGTGTTTGAGTGTGTGTGTGTGTGAGTGTGTGTATGTGTGTGAGTGTGTGTGTGTGTGTGTGTGTGTTCAATCTTTAAGAATGTGGCCTGGCGTTCTGAAAATTGAAGTGAGAGATCAGAGAGCTAAAAAAAACCCTGTAATCCAAATCACAGGTTCTGTAATAAATACTAAATTTGTGAACTAATTATTTGAATAGTTGATTAATACTGCATGCGTCACAGTGGTGTTGAATATATTAGACAGCATAAGCAAATTAAGTGGACCCATTCTTTACATGTAGGATGGTATTTAAGGTTGTATACAGGTGTATATTTCCGGTCACTATGTGCACTAAGAAGAATATTTAAACGTTTTGCAGAGTTTTTTTCAGATACATTATCTTGTTTTGCCATTTTCTTTTTACCAGGTGCTTTTGTCTCCCCTCCACATTGTTTTACAGAACAGCTGCTCATCATAAGGACTTTACTACAGTACCTTGTGTCTCCAGGCTGGTGGCAACTGAGTCCAAACTAAGACTGTCCAATGAAGTAAGGACCATATTTGGTTTAGAAAAGACATTTATTTAGTGCTGAAAACAACACTGAAGACGAGAAGGAAAATGTGAACATCAGTGTCCTGCTGTGTCGTGATCAGCAAAACACGATGCACGCATCACACCCAGACACATCATTAACCCTTGTGTTTTCCCCGGGTCAAATTTGACCCGTTTTCAAAGTGTTTTATATCAGAAATATGGGTTTCTTACAACCAAATTGCCCAAAAATAACTTGGATGCATGCATGTACGTTGTATGGAACCCAAACAATGTTCTTCGCAGGTAAAATGAATGATTACTTCCATTGGATTTTGGGTGTTTTATTCAATTTCTTAGCATTTGATATAAAAAAAAGGTTTAAAAACAGTATCCTGACTGAACTTTGACATACACCAGTATGTGATCCACTCAACATCCTCAGATCGCAACTATTAGTCAAAATAATTCGTAATTTCTGCTTTTTCTAAACTCAAAAATTAAGTATAATGCCATTCAAATTAGGTTAATTGACCATGAATTTAAAGAAAGCAACAAAATGTTGGAAAAAGTGCCAAAAAAGGTTAATATTAATTTTGACCCAGAAGGACAACAAGTTCACGGTCGACGGAAAAGACAAGGGTTAAGTAGGACATTTTCCATGGAGGCATGATATTTCATTGAAGGCGGTTTCAGTGCTTAACTGCAGCCTAAACTGAGCATTGGCATATCAGTGTACTTTGTAGACATATCAAAGGCCAGCCAACTGTTTCACCCCAGTCTGCTGTCCACCGCCTGCTGTGATGCGGGTGAGGGGAATGATCTTCATGGTGGTCTCCTTCAAGGAGTACCAGCGGTCATGCCATGTCACCCAAATAATACCGTTGTCATAGCCAAATTCACCTGCGTCCTTTTCTGTGTACGTGCCACCTAGACAAAGAGAACACAAACAGGTCAGAGGTTATGCTTAGATAACAGTTTTGTCTCTTTGTGTGTCTGTGAGGGCTACTTGTTACTAAAACCATAATTGCAGAACCTTAAACAGCTCAACAGATCATTCAAAATGAACACCAATTAAAGGATTGGGCACTGGTTTCAGCCACGCGGTCTTACCCTGGTAGTATTTGCCGTTCAAATGTGCAGCGTGACATCTGTTCATCCACCAGCCGGAGCCGTCCTGCTCAGCACAGTTGCCGTCATACTTGTCATTGTCCTTGTCGAAGGTACTGAACTGCATGCCATTGTGGGACGTGTAGAACTTGTCACTGGGATCATCACCAAAGTCAAAGCCATCGAAGGCGTCTCCAGCATCACCGCCAAAATAGTAGCCGTATGTTAGACGGTACTTGTCGACCTCTGGTGCAACTCTGAACATGGTGTAGTCGGCATACCTGGAGAAAGGAGGCAACAAGGAGGAGTGGAGGATTAATATTTAAATTTTTGGTCACTTCTGCCGAGGCATACTTGTCTTCTTCAAAGGAAAACCTCATCACCAGGGTCATGTTTGCCTTGTCAACTAGACCCTTTGCTCTCCTCTTACATGATCTGTTATCATGTGAGTGTAGCCTACATACCTTTTGTTGCCCTGCCAGTCGACAAGATCTATCCTCAGCACAAGCGGGATGGTTGCAGTGGCCGTCAGGAGATGCATCTTCTCGTTACCGAGCCAGAACTCTGTGGTGTCATCTGGTGAGAGATAGCCAAAGCCCTCCTTGTACTGGATCCAGTCCTTGTGGAAGTCCACGCTGCCATCGCGCCTCTGTGGACAGGAAAAAGTGATCAGTGTCTGGGGGCAGGGGATGGTCTTTTGGACTTTCCTCATATTGTATGTTAACCTTTCCTTGTCAAATGTATTAATTGGTCAATGTCATACATAGCAGGCCTCAGTATCATCACATCTAATTTATCTAGCCAAGAAAGTTTGGCAAATTGTCTCTGGGTTGTACGTATCCATATGAATTATCCTGTGCTTGAAGACATTAAAGAGCAATTTCCCTTAACTTCTCAAATAAAGCATATACCCTCTGTATGACTGTGAAGCCGCGTCCAAAGCTGTCAATCTCACAATAGACCAGGAACTGCTCAGTGGCTTTCGCTGGCTTCACATAATAAAGACCACTGGAGGTGGCACCTTTATTTGCAACATCCTGGCAGTCTGATGAAAGAAGAAGAAGAAGAAGAAGAAGAAGAAATAGAAGAAGAAGAAGAAGAAGAAGAAGAAGGCGGACAGTTCAACATTAATAAATGTAATAAACAAAACCTAATAAAAGGTCTGTGTGATTTATTCCAGACTGGTGCTGTTAATAAAAAACAAGAACAAAATAATTGATTTTGACACATTTTTTTCCTGTTGTTGGATATATGTTATATATTATTTAGAAATAATTTATTTGAAATAAGGTCACAACAAACTACATCTAGAATACATCTGTTTACTTGACATATTGATTTTAGTCTCTAACTAAACACTGAACAAGGACACTGGTGGTTAAGCTGATAGAGAAACCTCTTGTGAAATGGTATTGGCCTCAGGGTTTGCTCCCCCCCCCCTTACCTGTTCCTGTGAGGGGTTGGATCTCAACTGAGTCTTTGCAGGGTTCACTGCATTTCTGCTGCAGCTGGATGGAGAGTTGTTTCAAGTCCGACATTCTCCTCTCGTTGGATGTAATTAAGTTCTGAAGATCGCTGGAAAGAGGGAAGCAAAAATGAATTGTAGAAAGATATTTTACACAATAGATAGGAACAAGAAGATATGACATAGAGGCAAAACGAACAAATCATGAACCAAACTTGGAAAAATATGTTAAACATAATTAAATATGAGTGTTTCTTTTTTTTTTTTAAATGTCAGGACTAAGTCTGAGTTCCTACAGGGGAAAGAGGAGTGGGCGGAAAATCGCCACGTGATCTGTGTTCAGTCCTAACAGTGTGGGCGAGGAGGGTTGGAGTGCATTGACCTGAAGGCGCGGAAAGAGCGTTATTTTTAACATTTTAATCGAGTTATAGTTATTATTTAATGGGTAAGAAGCATTTTCACGTTTAAATTGGAGGAGGTTGAGCAATTTGTTATATTTTACATACTGTGTTTAATCTACAACAATGCATCATTAAACTGTTCATTTGTTAAAAAAACATTCGGCTAAGTATCTAGTAATTTCAATGGTCAAATAAAGGCTTTGAATTGTTATAAAAGGTACAATATTTCACCTCTGTAATGGAGTGAAATAGAAGTATAAAGAAACTTGTTTGAATAGTTACTTTGCACCACTTGGTATGAAGGTTTCATGTCAGATGGTATAATTTCAGTGTTAATGGTAACTTACAGAATTTGCTGTTCCTGTGTGACGATGGTCTTTTCAAATCGAGCAACGTCATCCAGCATACTTGATGACTTTTTGTAGTATGAGTCTGAAACAAAAACGTGGTTGTGGTTGTGTCAGTAATGATCTCAACACACAATTAAAAAGCACAAAAACAAACAGGTGTTGACCAAAGTGCTTTACAGAGGAATTTTAAATGAGTGTAACAGACGAAATGATCTAGGCATAACAATAAGGGGACTTAAACGCAGTTGTATAAAGATGGCACCAGACGAAGTGTGTTACCTGGCTGGGAACTCTTCTGAGCGGAAGCAGCCATATCTTTCATGTAGACAGCGGTTTCATCGGCCTCCTTGGTCAAATTAGCAATTATGTCAAGTTGCTCTTGCATATGGTCTAAATCCTTGTCCACTCCTGGCATATACCTCAGCATGTAATCTGCCACTCCACATGTTGTAGGGCAGTACAGTCCCTGATTACAGATGGGCCAAGTACAAAAACATTGATGATATTATATATACATACACAATCCATATATGTGTGCATACATCAAATCTACACAGCACAAGCTATTATTATTATTATTTGTAACTTACAAAGCCGTCATTCATGTTGCATTTTGCTGCGATGTTGTCTCCTCGGATTTGCTGCGTAAAAAAAAAAAGACAAAAGGTTTTAGATGTTTGTGCTCGAGAAAACTGTGTCAGTGAAAAAGCTAAATTCAGTGACTTACTGCTGATGAGATGGAGAAAAGTAACAGAAGTCCTCCTGCTGTTGCGAGAAGTGACGAGGCCATGTTGCGTTGGCCACCAGTTGTGGGCTTGCCTTCTGTGGAGAATGAAGAGCTGCTTGACTCTGTGAGATATTTATCTGAACTAGGCCCTCAGGTCACTGTTTGATAAAGGGTTCATATGCAAACATCCCACTCACTGTGTGTGGACAAAGCTGTGACTCAAAACATACAAAAGAAGTAATTTCCCAGATTTGACGCTGTTTGTGATTGAGAGCTGCAGTTGAGGTATCAGAACACCTATTACTGGTAAGGATGATAAGGCAAGTCTAAAGGAATGGTGACTCAGCTTTGTATATTGCCTTTTCTAACAAGTACATGACGACATTTAATTCTATTAGACTTGGACTGTCAGTCAAAGTACTAGGTCTGGGACAGAGTTGATTTCTTTATATGATGAAAATCAAAAACAAATGACAACATTAATCATTTCTTAAAAGATATAATGTCACTATAGCAAAATGAGCTGTAAAACATTAACATCAGTGTGTTGTCAATAAAAGCGTTCCCAACAAATGCTAGACGAACACAGCGACACCACAGAAAACACATATGAATTGACTTTTGAAAATATCGTAATACTAGCCTACACTTTTTAAAATACGGAAGCCCCCTTCTGCCAGTAAAAGAAAGAAGTCAATATGATGAGATTGTAAGTTGACCTTTTGTCCTAATTTTGAGATAGTAAGTCAAAATTATGAGATAGTAAGAAAATAAGTTAAAATGTAAACTTTGGAAACTATCCGCCCAAGAACAAAATGTCGGACTACCAACAAGCAATGTTGATTGCTTTGAACCAGGACCCTGGTTGTTCCTTTACTTTAAATAAGTCATTATTGTTTCAACTACAATGATGAAGGTCTCCTTACCTTAACAAATCTAACCCCAATGTTTCCCTAATCTTAACCAAGGCACCAATTATACAGTCAAAATTCTGACTTTCTGACTCTGACTATTTTATAACTTCATAGTATTTCTTTTGTTCTTTCTTTTTCCTGTCAGATATGGGGTTCCATACACATATACAACTCTAAATCAGGCTGCTAGGCAGGGCTGTAGTCAAGTCCACCTTTGTCGAGTCCAAGACAAGTCCAAGACCAGGACTAGTCAAGACAGAGCCAAGACCGAGTCAAAAGAGGTTCAAGTCCAAGTCAAGACCGAGTCCAAATGAGAGACAGTCAAAACAGAGACAGAAAAAAAGAATCCTCTTCAAGACCACACCTGTTCATAATTTATGTGATGTGAGACACAGTATATCTTCTACTTTAAGATGATCATTTTGCTTCATTATTTGTGAAAATCAAAAAGCAAGTGCAGAGTAACACACTATAGGATCAAATTTGGCCATATTATTTACTTTAAGTATAAAATGGAAATGTTCCCATTCTTGAACGTATTACTTGTCCTGAAGAATTCATTGGACAAAGTGCTCTCTGACATTGTGTCTATGGCCAAAATGAATATATATATATATATATATATATATATATATATATATATATGATGCAGCCAGGCGTATACCAGGCGACCAATCTCAATGCCTGTTCTAGATGGAGTTTGAATTAAACCAATACCGGTTTTCTGAACGAGGGCGCTTCATCAGTCGTTTGTTTTGAAGGAGAAAGTTACTTTAGAACAAAAGCATAGTGCTGACTCGGTCGAGACCAACTAGAATATATGGCGAGTCCAATGGCAGAGTCCGGGACAAGTCCAAGTCCAAAGACCAACGAGTCCAAGACGAGTCCGAGACAATAAAAAAGGGTCTCGAGTCCGAGAGCGGATTCAAGTACTACAGCCCTGGTGCTAGGCATTGTATATTAAATAGCAGATACAGTACTAGTTGCTACTGTGGTAGTTTAGGTATGAATAAAATACAACAGTTTTTGCAAAACATTGTTACATATTCTTCTTATGTGCTGCAGTTTGACTGATGTGTTTACCTCTTATTTTAAACTGCACTGGTAGGTAAAACCACTAGTGGGAGTGGAACCACAATAAACATACCTGGTTAAAAAATAAACATACACGCAAAATGAAGTGGAAAAATTATTGAGATCTCTTTGACTGTTTGCATCCATGTGACAAGAAATATTTAAAAAACAATGTCCCCAAGAAGCTTAATCTGACTTACAACTACAGTTAAACAAAACTGGTATGAGAAAATAAATGTAATCCCTCTCTTCGATATTACAAAACGAATAAGACACCTTTATAAAATTGTTCTTCCCAGACAGTTTATATTTTCTATTACAGTTTGTAGTTCTTTTCAGAGAAGTTTTAATTTGATTCCTGCAGTCTGCTGGAAAATTCCAGGCTTTAGAAGCACATGTGCAGCTGAGTTATTGTTTACCGAAGTGGAGCAAGACAGAGATACGAGACCGATCGATGGACGAGAGCAGAGAAAGAGAAATCTCCTCAGTGTAACTGATGAAGACAGCTAATGTCATCTCATTTATGGCATTAAAGCCTAACTCTCGCCAAAATGCAACCTAGGGTTTTTTTGTGAATGTACCCAAGTCAAACTTTTGTCAAGCGTCACTTTTAAGATTGACCGTATTTTCGTTTTTGGTCAAATGGCCTTTTGAATGGGAGTGCTAGGGGCACTGCTATGATCTCATCAAAATCACTATTTTTAAACCACTAAGAAGAATCGACACAACATGAAACTTTGCTCCAAGTATCACCAGGGTCTCCTGGCTACACATGAACTCCAGCATTGAGAACACTGTTTGTGTACACAGACACTTTTTGACTGGCAAGATGGCGGCGAGCCAAAAAACCAACTGCTAAAGTGAGTTGTTCAAAACCTTTCTTTTTAGTAAACTCTGTGTACATAAACAATGTTCTCAATGCTCGATATTTTTGATTTCCTCTGTCAAACTCTAAACATGTCAGTTGATGGGGAAAAATAAAAGTAAAGGGGGGAAACTTCAGAACAATTATATTATCATTTTCAAATATGTGCAAAGCCTACCAAACATTAGGCAGGCTTGTTTTTGTAATTGTCGGTGGTACGTATGTACTGTACTGTATGTATAGTGATATTTTAAGGTCTTTTTTCATAGGTTGTTTTGTGAAGATAAACAATAAATCCCACTCAATCCATCTGGAATAATCTCATTAGGAATGTTATGCTAATCTGCATGAAGGGTGAGTACGTTCAAATAACATTTTCTTGACGATTCTACAATACTTTTGTATTGTTTGTTTGACTGAGGAATGTTTGCAGTTCATTCCATACTGTTAAAGGCCACTTTACACTGGTCTTATCACTCCAATATTTTGCATGTTGCACAATTAAACTACAGCAACAAATGCTTGTAGTTTTTAGATAATAGTAAGCCTGACGGTATTCTTCAGGGTGCTGCAGGCAAACTCTTTTTTATTACAATCAAAACAAATGGTGGAGGTAAATGGAACACAATAAAGCTCAATAAGGCTTAATCTGTATGCCCCATGTTGATATTAGATGATATATTTTACCTAAACTACCTCTGGGTGACCTGGTTTTATTTATGTGGAAAAAAACAGGCCCAGGACGGATATAAAGCCTTGGTGACCTGAAAATGAACTGCCAGGCCCATGAACCTAAATAGTGCTGAACCTTTGCTGAACTGGACTCTTTGTGAAAAAACACCAGATGGAAAGTCTCTTTCTTTCTTTCTTTCTTTCTTTCTTTCTTTCTTTCTTTCTTTCATTCTTTCAGTGCCATAAAGACACAGGCACTCTCTGAATACTGTGTCCAGGATGTTAAAAACATGCTTTTGGGCTGTTGTTTGTATTGATGCATTCTGACATTGATGCCAGGTTGACATTCTTACATTGTGTGTACTGTATCAGGAGCCAAAGCAACAGAAAAGCAATACAAAGTTAGTAGTCTCGCTTTGCCTGACCTTCCTCCACCGCGGCGTTCTGGGTTGGGACAAAAATGTGCTCTGGTTAAATGGCATTTCTTTAAAACAATCAAATTCGTCTTGGGCGGTGCTGAGTGCCGTACGTAGCAACGGCACCGCTGCAAAATAGCCTCGGGAAGGAACTTGTTTTGGTGGATCATGTGTACGTTCAAAAGTTGTTTTAGCCGTGCAACAGAAAACTCAGATTGGACAGATAGTCTAGCTAGCTGTCTGGATTTACCCTGCAGAGATCCAGCCTATATGAGTAAAATCCGCCGGAATTTCCATCGGCAACGGAGCAATCCTGGAAGTGGAACGTCAAGGATATAGACTACAAAGTTGGTAAACAACTTAAGTTTCAAGGCTGAGAAACAAAGTCAGCGTAGTTCACACTTGGTCTGACCAGGAATTAAATATAATGAGCCTTCTGGTTCCCCATTGGTCACAACTATAAGCCTGGAGTCACTGACTATGTTGTAAATCTCCCCCAGGACAGAGGCCACCTCTGGGTTTAACCTGTGGTCAAAGGCGTTAAGTCGATTCAGCTGAACGTAGATCAGAGGTACAAAAATGCAGCGAGGGTGACACTTTGTTGACCATGAATGGCTTTGGTATATCTCAAGTTTTCAATAAATGTATTTCTAAGCAACTGAGTTCACCTGCATATGTTACTCTTAATATTTGCAACGTAATGTAGATTTATTGATCTCTGCTCTGCTTCCATGTTCAATTTGCTCACACCCAGTTTAGAGTGGGTTCATTTGGTCCTGCAGCTGTGCTATAACAATGGGACACATCTTTCATATTACTACCAGTGTATTCATATTTGTCTCTGTTGACTCATTCGTTACCCTGATTGGTTAATATACTACGTAGTTGTTTTGTGTACTCTGTAAGGGTTTGGGTTAGCAAACAGTTCAATCAGTCTGACAAGTTAATTTAAAAAAACAATATCGAAAATTGCTCCGTTGCCAATGAAAATTCTGCCAGATAACCGTTGCCTTGGGATTTCCTTGTGTTGGCATTTTAAACTCCAGTTGATTTATGAGGACTATCTGAGTTTTCTGTTGCACAATTAAAACAACTTTTTTATTTAGAGTTTTTTTATTTTATTTGTGAAGATAGTGTGTTTAGCATTTGTCGCAAGTCAGCCAACGTGGTTGTGTCACTCTGGCACTAACAGCACGCCCAAGCTGAACCCACAAGTGTTCAATGGGGTTGAGGTCAGTAATGCAGGTTGAAGAATGGATCCAGGACTTGGCCAAACAATTTTAACATCAACAACTTCTCAGTCCCTCCCCCTTTCTGCTAAAGCCCAACATTTTCTCCTAAGTCCCTCCCCCCACAAGGGAGAATGAATGCATGTGCATGAGCAGTGATTGACATGCAGTTAGACACCTCCCCTGGCCCTGATTGGTGCATCTGAACAGGGAGCGGTGGATTTTTGCAAATCTCACTACAGGCTGTAGGTGGTGCCAGAGGAGCTGGATTCATTATTTTTAAATTACCTGCCTCATGTAGTTCTCTTCGAAACTAGGCTCAGTTTCAGCAAATAGGACAGAATGTTAGTTCTAAGTCTACCTACTGCATCTTTAAAGGCAGAAATGCCCAAAAAAACTAACAAAAAAAACAATGTTAAAACACTCAACTACAAGTAAAAGTCTCACATTCACAATGTTACTTAAATACCAGCAATCAGCTATCCTTCATTTATCCATCTCAGCAAATGCACTGTAAGAAATGTTTCAAAGACACAAGATTAAAAAAAGAAAAGAAAAGTGTTTCTCAAAGTATTTCTAGGTCAAATGATGAGTGTGTAACTGAAGCCTACAGGATTACGTTAATCTGGTCAAATGAATGCATATCTCATCATAAAGTCCTTCTGAGAAGGTGCAGACCATCCAGCACAGCCTGATTTGTCCCAACACTGATCCTGGATTGACGATGGGACAGAACAGACTAGCCACTGTGAGACAACAAGGTCCTCCGCCCACCAGGTCCTCTGCACACCATTGTCTGGACGGTAATCGTCTTAAAAGTCTGATGCAACCTGATAAGAAATTAGCTTTACATAATAGTAGTCAAATCACCAAAAAGGTAAACAAAAGTTGGAAATGTATAACAAAACAGATATAACCATCAGTTTAGAAATAATAAAAGCATTGTTTTTTTTCTTTTTTTCCTCTTTTGCAGCACCTAACAACATTTAAATTTGTTATGGACCTACAGTATATGCTTTGAGCTTGGAAAGATCATGATGGAAAGTTATTAAGTATATTTTACAAATTTACTAACTTTACTTTAAAGTACTGTATTTAAGTACAATTTTGAGGTATTTGCACTTAAGTATTTCCATTATATGCTCCTTTATACTTATACTCCACCACAATTTAGAGAGAAATATTGTGCTGCCAGTGAGGGAACCCTTCTGCATATTGAATGCTATACATGTAGTACATAATGCAAGACTTTTACTAGAATTGGTACTTTTACTTAAACCTACATTGTGTAATGTTTTGAGTTGATTCTATAGCAAAAACTCCTTAGTTCTTTCACAAATATGTGCTCATTCATGTGTAAGTAACCAACTAATCAAAGTATTCTCGTAAGTGTAGAATCTGCCATTTAGAATAATTCAGAATACATACGAGCGAGTCGCTCGAATGATGGCAGCCATGTAGTTCCTCTATCTTTAAAATACATTAGCCAAAGAGGGACATACCTTCGCATTTCATGCTTTCACACTCAGTGGCACCGTGACAAATGCCAGCAGGGAGATTACTCGCAACTGCCGGCAGATTTGAAAGCTTGTAGAAGATGGAGGATCACACACCTATTCTCAAGGACATGTAATGAAGTTGCCAAGGAAGCAAAAAAGAGAATTAAAACAACAACGCGACAGGCAAAGCAACAAGACCAAAGTTAATATTGGAGTGGCTAGAACAGCTGCGTGTGATACTAAGAGCTAATTTCGGGTTCGGCCACCGTATGAGTTAAAACGCGCTTGGAATGGGAGGGGCTAGAAAGTAATATTCAGTTGGTTGTCATATACAATTTCACCACTAGATGGGAGAAATTCTTACACAATATAGTTTTAAATAAAATGATCTGAATACTTCTTCCACCACTGCTAAAGATTAAGCAAAAAATATCTCCAGAAATCAATCTGCTATCAATTAAAAACACTGTTAATCCCAGATTGTCCTCCCCCAAAACGCGCCACTGGGGGTCCTGTTAGAGGGTAGGAATGAACAACCTGTCGTCGCATGGTTTGGAGGACCTGTTGGCTAATCCACTTTAAAGCTGCACTAATCAAAATTATTTATAATAAACAATATTGTATTGACTATTTTTAATGTGACAGGTGTCGTTCATAGTGATAACCCACAGACAATTATCACTCGCCTCTGCAAGTGCCCTCAGCTCTACAGTACGGAGCGTTTTAGCATCTTTCAGTTCCTTGTTTTGATTTTCTGGCCTGCAACTTCACTGTTTGGTTTGCTTTCATGACTCTCATCGGCATCATTTCCAGCCGCAGCAGGCAGCTGTTTCCAGAGAAAAAGCTCTGATGAACCCATTGTACACCGACTGGTCAGCACCAAATGGCAGAAAGACAAAGTTTGTGTTCACTAACATGTCTGAAGCATTTCATGAGACAATTGACCTTTTTCACAGCAGACATGTTGACATGTCATAACAGGAAAAGCACAGGTGTATTCAAAACCATTAATGATGGCTGCATTAAACTTAGGAGAGGCCCTGGTATTGTGCATGCTGACTCACTGAAATAGCTTACTGGGACACTTGATGGAATTGAGCCATTGTTAAGGTTATCAGTTTCAGCTGTGCTTTTCCTACTATGACAAGTCAAAATGTCTGCTGTGATAAAGGTCCATTGCATGACTGATGATTGATTATTAAAACATTTAGATACATTGATAAATGTAAGTCATTAAACTTATATCAGCTTAAAGGGAACAAATGTTCTCATTTGTGTTCGCAAAGCATTTAGCAACTACTGCAAAAAAACTCATCGGAGCAATCCCATACAGTCTGCTGTGGTATAACTGTAAACACTTTGTCACCGACACGGATCTGCAGCCAGCCGGCAAACAGAGAAGGTATAGTCCTTAACACTCTTTTCTGTGATTGAGTGCAGAAGTAAATATCTGTCTTACATGTTGTTCTGGTTATTGATCATGTATATGGCATAATTATTGTTATTAGTGCATAAGGTATATAATCCATATTGGCACCTTAAGGAGCGTATCATCATGCTTTGGCTATATGGTAGCCTCTTACCACAAAAAAGATGCTGTGTGTGTTTAAATCCTCATTTATCATAATAAAAATAATGCATCTTATTTGCTTTTTACAACACTCAAAGACACTTAAAAGAGTTAAAAAAAAACAAAGAAATCCAAACTTTACAAATCCACACACGTGGATCAAACATAAAAAGCAGCTCTAAAAAAAGTGAGTTTTGACTTGTGAAATATACTACATGGACAGGTTGGTGCAGTTGCGGATGTGTTTGTGGAGACAGTTCCAGAGGGAGACAGGAGGTTGGCACCAGAGGAGCAGAGGATGAGGGAGGGAGTGTGGATTAACATGTTTGGAGTCAACACATTTTGTTGTTGGGCCCCCATTGACCTCCCTATTGGACCCCCTGGAGCCTTTATATGTACCCTGCAACCTCCAAGTTCCCATTAGACCTAAAAAACAACCAGTTATTCTATGTTGTTGGAGCAGCTATATTTAGGAGTATGCTATATGTGAACAACATAGTAGGCTATGAAGAAAAATAAGCTCTTAAAACTAAATTTTGACAAATCATCCCTCTAGTCCACAAATTTAGA
Organism: Perca flavescens; assembly: GCF_004354835.1. NCBI lineage: Eukaryota > Metazoa > Chordata > Actinopteri > Perciformes > Percidae > Perca > Perca flavescens. The sequence goes on along the minus strand of NC_041332.1, from coordinate 31,379,906 downwards.
TTAGGGTTTCCCTGGGGAGAGTTTTTACAGCTCGTCATGTAATGGATTCACTTATTGGTAGACGACAGTCAAAACAAAATATCAACCTCATTAAATAAGCTATATATATGTCATCTGTTTTTTTTCTCTTGAGGTTAATGTATTATTTCCAAAAAAATTTGTAAATGTTTTTCTGGAGTTAGCAAAAGCTGTCTTCATTTCCACCTCTGCTATGAAGCACAGTAATAAACCCTGAGACCTACAACTTCATTCATATTTACAGTACATTACTGCAAATCAGATTACCAAAACCTAGCAACATGGAGTGGACCTGGGTTTTTTAGCGCCCTTGCCCCTGGCAAGTGGCAGCCCTGCTTTGCCAAATTGGTAATCCAGTTTTGAGTTTAACAAGAACCGTTGCGATGGTTACCTCTACCAGGTTAACCTTGCACACAGATTAAGAGTGGTGGTTAAACTATTCACACAAACTATGATCATGGTATAAAATATATGATTTTAACAGACTTGTTTTTCAAGTTGAAAAGTCCATCAGAAATGTTCTGTAGCCATGGTATAAAACTCTACATAACATTAGTATATCAAGCACAACATGAAATAAACTGTATTTCTTTCTCATCACTGTGAGTGATTGCAGCGTGATTGCCACAAGCCAATCGTCTGTTTCGGCATGGCACCGTCAACCACATACCCACAATCCCTATTCCCTTTACTCTGTGGATGGCTGGGTAAAGGAGTTTAGCACAAGGAACCTGCAAAAGCAAATTGAACTGCACTTTTACTTGGTGAGGACTGACCACCTGAAACCTCTTCAGGATGGTGCACTCTAGTCTTGCGATGCCTTATGAGTCCCCTACAATTATACTTTCATTAGAGCGTGGAGACACTGTTTAATGTTTTGTGTTCATATGTGCATTCATAGTTTCCTATTTTCCTGTTTGTCATCTCATAAAAATGTGGGGAAATACTTTTCCGATATAGGAATACAGTTATGAATGAATTTTAGCATTTAATTTTTGCCAAAACATCTTAATATTGTGTGTATTTTATAGTAGTGTACTTAATATAATGTAAATATGACAAAAGTATAATTAACAAATTTATTTGTAATTGTGAGTGTGACTCTCCATACATCTCCAACCACATGCCAGTGAAAGCTGATGCCTAAATTAGCCTTAATGTGTGTGATATTTCATCATATATTATCTTATTGAGAGAAAACAGTAATAAAGTATGTGTGTAAATATACCGTGTATATGCTCCAAAAATTGTTGACATTACATTACATTACATTTCAATTACAATTACATTACAACATTACAATCAATCTCATGCAAGCAATATTTATGCCATAACTCCTTTGCCTACTCAGGGACTGCTGATGAAATTTAGCTACTGAGCTAACTCTGGGACAGTAAATGTCTATTGTCCCTGGTAAATAAACCAAAAAGTAAGTAAATAAGTAAGTAAGTAAGTAAGTAAGTAAGTAAGTAAGTGAGTAAGTAAGTAAGTAAATAAAGTATTTTTATTTTGGCTGGACTACACCTATGCCATTTCTCATTGTATTGTGATGGATTTAGTTTCTTTTCACATGCCACTTTTTGGTATGTTTTTATAACTGTGTGATAAACGAACAAAACAATTGTAAATGTCCAGGAAAGTGCTGAATAACGATGAAAGTGCTGCAGAACAACGTAGTCCACGAAAAACAAAGGCTGTTTATTTGGGTAGGATGGCTCAATAGTCAGTGACCTTCTAATGAGGATTTAACATGGTTGCCATGTCAGCCTTCTTAATGAGGACCCTTGACCTTAATACAGCAAGTGAGTTTCAAAATCCATTAGAGAAAGCTCCTTTATTTCTGTCAAACTCTTACTGAAACATTGACCAATATCTAATCCTACGATCCGCTCTAGCCCCTCCCAACTCCGACTTAAATAAAATGAGTGGCACGCATTCTGCAGCACACTTGCAGCCATCATGTTTCTTTACCAAATACTCAACTTGTTCTATGTAGCTTTGCAAAAGGAGGACGACTCCAAACATGACCTGTCCCTTTACAAGCGTGGTGATTTATTAGAAGTCCCCAGGACATTGTTCACACATTTTGGTATCTACTTGGGAGACAATCGTGTGGCTCATCTCATCCCGGACATTCTTCCTGTGATTACTAAGAATAAATCTGCAATTGCCAAGATGGTAACAAATAACCGCCTGCTGCTGGGGGTTATCACTAAGGTTGCCAGCGTCAGAGTGGACTCTGTGGAAGATTTTGCGTATGGCTCAGAGATTCTGATCAACCACATGGACAAGGTGTGCAGCCAGCCTCCTTTGGACGGGGACGAGGTGGCCAGACGGGCTGAGAAACTCCTGGGCTCTGTCACCTACAGCTTACTGTGGTACAACTGTGAACACTATGTCATGTACTGCAGATATGGAATGGCCATCAGCTACCAGACGTACAAGGTAGAGTCTCTGGCCTCCTGTCAGTAGAAAAATTAAAAGATAGGTTTACATTTTTCTGTCCATACTAGCAATATGAAGATCCTTTTCTAACCAAATCCACAATCTTAATCCTGTGTAAAAATGCATTCCAATGTTTAACCAAAGATAATATAAGGCTGCAATAGTCTGAGTTTTTCCACTTTGTAGGTATCTTCAAATATTTGTCTTTTTATTGCAAAATTACCTTTTTTTTTGTTTCCCTTGACAAACTTGTTTTGCTGCACTACAGTGGAAGGCAATATTCCTTGCATTTCAATACAGTTGAATCTAATCTAATCTAATCTAATCTAATATATACAACCAATACAGTAACTTTGGAAGGTAATTATTGTATTGACTAAGTCAGACTGCTGAAGCCTTAGACTATATTAGCTTTAGCTGAACATTGAAATACATTGTTGAATAGAACAAGGATTCTAAATGTTTTCACCTATCACTTAAATTGCAATTGCATTAGGAAGAAATTTCTTCACAGCCAGTATGGACTTGAAAAAATATATGAACCTATCCTTTAACATGAGATCAATTAAAGTACCTTCCATCTAATATGACTGAATCAGTCTATGAAGTGTGGAGTGTGTGAAGTCTACAAGCTGTCTGCTGATAAATACAAAAGAAAAAAGTTTGACTGAATATGAAGAGTAGCTTGTTCAAAAGCATGTCAAAAAAGGAATGTTGATTTGTTTTTCCACAGTAACCTTTAAATCTATAAAGCCTTTCTATTTTTGCAAGAGAAAGGTCACAAGCAAAATCCAAAGGTTTAAGGTTCATTGCCCTTGTAGCATAATGCCGTCAGTTATTTCCAAGGATTTAATAAAGAAACAATGTAAAAGTCAGCGTAAGGTGATGTTAATCCATAGTGTGTGACTGAAGGCAGAAATTGGTCACATGACGATATTTTCACAGCAGAGAGTTGTTTGCTTCAGCCCACTGCAGTGGACATTACAATTCACTCATTCAAGAGGCAAGTAGCTCCATCTAGTGTTACTTTATGCCCAAACTACTGCTGATCTGGAGGTAATGAAGACCTTACCTTTGATAGCTGACCTCTACTACACAGCTAATTTGTGATTTACTTAGCCTCATCACTGTCTAATTCCCACACTCTTTTTTTGTAGTTCTGCACAACTGTACGGAAGATTGTTTGCAGCAGGATGAGTGCCTATTTGACTGCACTGTGTGGTATAGGAACCATGCTGTATCTGGGCTGTGTGACATCACTGACAGTTTTACTGACCGTGCTCATCTCATTCACCATCTGGATGGCAGCCTAATGGACTCTGTTAAGACGGCTCACGAGAAAGACTAATTTAACACAACCTGGTGGAAGCTGAAATGAAGTCTTGTGGTTTAGCTGTGTGACTGAAGGCATTATGAAACAAAGGTGTTCTCTTTAATAGAAATGTCAGTACTTTACGTTTTACCTTCTTTAAAGCAACACTAGAGAACTTTTAACGCTTCAGTCCCCCTACAAGTTGGAAGCGGAATTGTCCATTACATTACATTATGCAAGTTTGCCAGATCGTGTAGCGGATCTGTAGTTCGAATGAACTGGACAATGTAATGTAATGGACAATTCCGCTTCCAACCTTTAGGGGGGCCGAAGTGGGAAAAGTTCTCTTGTGTTGCTTTAAGCAATTGCAGATTTAAAAAAATTATATATTAACTGATGTTCTATTTGTCTTGTACTTGATAGTTTGCTCCTAACGGTCGTGCTGCTATACATCTTTTTTTCTCATTTACCAGTAGCATAGATTTTAAAGGTCCCATGACATGCTGCTTTTTGGATGCTTTTATATAGGCCTCAGTGGTCCTCTAATACTGTATCTGAAGTCTCTTTCCCAAAATTCAGCCTTGGTGCAGAATTACAGCCACTAGAGCCAGTCCCACAATGAGCTTTCCTTAGTATGTGCCATTTCTCTGTCCGTAGCTTTAAATGCTATTTAGGAGGAGAGATGGGGGCAAGGTGGAGGGTGGGGGTGTAGCCTTGACCAACAGCCATTTTTCGCTTGTTTGAAAGCCATGATGCCTCTCTCTCATGGGCGGGCCAAATTCTCTGGGCGGGCAAAGCAGAGAAAGGGGAGGTAACCTCATGACCTCATAAGGAGCAAGATTCCAGATCGGCCCATCTGAGCTTTCATTTTCTCAAAGGCAGAGCAGGATACCCAGGGCTCGGTTTACATCTATAACCATTTCTAGCCACTGGGGGACCATAGGCAGGCTAGGTGAACTCACATTAATGTTAAAAAATGTCATAAAGTGAAATTTTCATGCCATGGGACCTTTAAATGGACTGAGCACAGTGGCAAACTACAGAAGACTGAGATAAAGCTCAACAGAGATACTGTATCTGGAAAGAAGAATCTGCTCTGTGTATAAATATGATGGTGTATGTAGACTGGTGTTGTTGTGAATGCTTTTCCGTGTACACGTGATACTACACTTATAACATGTTCTAGCTAAAAGGTTGGCTTGGACAAAGTGCAGTAAGTTTCTTCTTTGTGGAATACAGTATCATTTTGATATATTGTAATGACAAAGGTCATTGTATTTGTCAGTCCATTAAACGTGTATTTCTACTTGCTTCCTGTTGTCTTTATTGTGTCAAATATCAACAACTTTTATCTTATCGCTTTATCTGTTGCCACCAAAGTTAATTTGATTTAATTTTATTGCATTATTTTAATTGTCTGGTTTTAGTTGCCTCTTTGCAGTCTTGAAATGTTTGCATCCAACTTTTGTTTTCATAAATTGCTGTCTAAATAAAGCTTCTTCTTCTTATTACATTCCCTGGATTGTGCCCAATAAAAACAAAGTATTTATTAAAATACATACAGTATATACAAATCAATACATCTGTAAATCTGTTGTTGACTACAAAGCTATTAAGTTCATGTAAGTCCTTGAAATGGATAGAAAATGTACCCTTGGTAACAATAATTATCGGGAAGACTAGAGTGCGGAGTGGTACAGCTTGGACAGCACAAAACTGGAATAACAACTAAAATGCAGACTAAACATAAACATGGAGCTGATGAGGGAATAGGGAGCAGGTGTGCAGGGGGGTGTGGAGGTTAACTCATGTGGAAATGTATCAACAACTACTGGACAGGGAGGGATTGGCAGGTTCTAACGACAGGAGATTAGAAACTGTCTAGTCTATATCCACGACGTCGCACTTCCGGGATTGCTCCGTTGCCGACGGAAATTCCGCCGGATGACCCTGATTTTGGCCGGCTGTCCGTCACCTTCCTCTTTCTTTGTGTTGGAATTTAAAACTCCGGTGGATTTCTGAGGACTATGGTTAACTGCTCCTCAGATCTCTGCAGGGTAAATCCAGACAGCTAGCTAGACCATCTGTCCAATCTGAGTTTTCTGTTGCACGACTAAAACAAATTTTAATTCAATTTATTCATAGTATCAATTCATAACAAGAGTTATCTCAAGGCACTTTACAGATAGAGTAGGTCTAGACCACACGCTATAATTTATAAAGACCCAACAATTCCAGTAATTTTAGGCCTTTATTTGTGACAGGACTGCTTAGACATGAAAGGGGAGAGAGAAGGGGAATGACATGCAGCAAAGGGCCGCAGGTCAGAACCAAACCCATGGCCGCTGCGTCGAGTACTGAGTCTCTGTATATGGGCGCGCGCTCTACCAGGTGAGCTACCCAGGCGCCCGACTAAAACAACTTTTGAACGTACACATTTCACCAAAACAAGTTCCTTGGCTCCGTGCGGATCTTAGCACCGCCCGTGATGATTGTGATTGGTTTAAAGAAATGCCGATAAACCAGAGCACGTTTTTGTCCCATCCCAGAATGCCGTGTGGACTAGCCAGACCCTCCCCCGCAGCACTTTGGACGAAGGTCTGGCAAAGCGAGACTAGAAACTGTCAGACGGCAACAGAGCAAAGAATGGGCCAGATGTTATAAATTGGTTGTTGCCATGACAACCTGTACCTGTCTCCGTAGTGGATCTCACCTTTCTTTCTGATTATAAACTTAATATTTTTTTAATTGTCTTTTTTATTGATTATAAACACAACGACTCACACCAGGAGAACATCATTTACAGTGAAAAGAAATTATATTCACACATTTTTCTTGTACACATTTAAAAAACACAAAAACAAATAAACAATCAGAACAAAACAATCACCACAAGCATATAATAATCAATTAGAATGACTAAACTTAGTCTTATACCCGCTCTACTATTGATATTGAACAAAAGCTTCTTGGCCTTAGCTCAGATAAATCAAACTGATGTTAGGATGTTTTTTTTTCAATCAAACTATAATATACCTGTTGGACGTCCAGGATAGTAAGATGTAAAAAGTCACTAGAGTCAAACTGTCTGAATGTATTTCTGCCTTGAACCTGTACAACACTGGTATAGACCGATGTCAATTAAGGATAATTGCCTTGCCGTTACACGTCAGCACTTATCCTGCGGAGAAGCACCGCGTATTGATTTGAGAGAGGCTGATGTAAGGGGTTCAAGCCTCCAAGTTCTATTAAGCGGAGTGCAGGTGCACAGTCCCTGCTGAGATTGAAGAGTAACTGAGTTTGGTCTCCTCTAAAATTGACGCCTTTCAGTTTTAGCCTGGATTCACTGAAGGAAATCGCATTATCATATCTATATTCCCACATGGTGTCAAGGGTCTCCTTTATTTAGCTACCAATAACCAGGTCAAACATGGATCACATGGCTTCTTTAAATCAAGTTTTCTGTCTCTGTAAGAATTGGATGAATCCATACCGAGAGCACAAAAAAACAGTCTGTCTCTAGGGTATAGTAAGACTTTAAGCTCTAAGCATAAGAAAGAAACTCTTTTCGTATAAGAAACTATTTTCGTATACTAAACTTTTTTCGTATAAGAAACTCTTTTCGTATTTCGAACAGTTTTTTCACAAATGCCACAGCCTCGAGGGATATCACAGTCCAAACAGTCCAACTGTTAAATGGATCCGCACCACTGAAAGACTAGTAGTTAGGCCTACTCAATTTAATAATGATCTCTCCAGCAGTGGTCTACATTAAAGTTACATTACTGTGGTGAGATCATGACTGATAGACAATAGTGATAAAAAAGACACACACATCCCTGTGCCCAATAGAATGGATGCTGGATCGAAAACATATGATGCCTGGAATTGAAGAAAGAGCTGAAACCTTAAAACACACTGCTATAATCTTTTTTTATTGACAACAGAAGAATCTTTTCTTGTGCTAACAATCACATTAAAACAAGACCCTCACTTACAGTCTGCTCCACCTCCTAAAATGACAGGGTAAACCCTTAACATTCCCTTCTATCCAGGCTTTTCTGGTTTTTCTCATGACTTCACCACCTGTGTAGTTGCACTATGGGCTAAGTGGGCTTTTGCCAAGAAGGCTGCTTGAAAGTAACTCAATTTCCAATGGCCACATGGTGTCTTGGTTTGTAACAGTGGTAATCAAATTATGAGCCCAATTACCAGCCAGAGGCAGTTTGAAATGGGTCAGCTCCATTGTACTACACTTTAAATGGTAAACACTCACTGCCATTGACCATAATATAAAACGTTTGGATTACTTTAAGGTCTCAAATGATGATGCAGTTTGTGGATAATGGAGTAAAGTCAATGAAGCATCACGGTTTTAACATCTCTGAAAAGTGGGATTTTGCTTTTATTACTCAATATAATCTGGGACATGCTTTTGTCATCGTCACTCAAACATTGCTTTAACAATATTTTTCAAGCTCAGAGGTGAGTTTACCTCATAATTGTCAATGTACATTGTTGATGTTGGCAAACTTAAACATGCCTGACTATAACTTCCTCATTAATATTCATTGTGCCCTTCATTAATTGACACACTCTGAATTTGACTGAATTCCCTGAAGGTGTGTATAATGGCCATGTGGTAGACTAACAACCTGAGGGTGTACCCCGTCTCAGTTTGTGCTGGGATATGCACAGGACACACAGGGTATAATTGATGGATGGGTTATGATGTTTGTCTCAGAGTATAACTTTTGCTCACAAAGGTGGAAAGATGCAAACACAACCATGTGTGCACTCATGCATTCAACCCAACTTCTGCAGTCAAATTTAGCCAGGCCTTTAGGTGACATTATTATCTGCTTGCAATTAAGCCAAATTTCTTAAAAAAAATTGTAATCTTCTTTTAATAGGAATGAAATAATGATCAACCCCTACTCCCTCTGAGGGATTGTTCTGCAGAGGCACACCCAGGGCAGAGCTGCTGGCATTCGTGCAAAACAGATCACATCATAGCCTACCTATAGATCATTTGATTCTTGGTTATGTTCGAAACGTCTCTGAATTTGATTTGATTGATTCTTTTACAGCGCAGATTATTAACAGAGTTGAACACAAATGCAGAATTTGTGTTAATATAATGTATATCCTTCCGCTATTTTGCACTGACAGACGGTATCATGCCGTTTGCTATAACCTTCACGAGGAGACGCGAACTCGTTCGGAATGAAATGCATCAAAAAAATGACCCATTGTGAGGCAAAGGTGGGGTAGAGGATGTTGGTCAGGGTAGGACGCGTTTCCTCTCTGTTACTCAACACGCCTCACGTTTCGTTCTCTCGCTGTCTCGCAGGACAGGTAATGCGCCCTCAATGCCAAACGGGCTGCAGTGCGCACTGGCAAATGTTGCGCGCTTTGCTTCTGAGCGTACGTTGTTCCTCTTGAAGAAGATTCATCAGTGGGCGTTTGAGTGGTTAATATTGCTGTTGTCTTTTGAATAGCACAGGAAAGAGAAGAAGCATTACAAAAGTTTGCGAAACTTTACTGGAGGCAGAAACAATGAGAGGAGTCTGAAAACATCTGCAGATGGAGGTGAGTACAACGCTCGTTGCTCTTCTGATTCGGACAATTTATCAGTGTGGAAAACTGAGCAGTATCTTGCTGTTTATCAGGCTTGCGTATTAGCAACTGACCAATGTCACGTTTCTCACTTCTTTTTCTTTATAAATGATAATCACAAACTGCTGCGGGATCCAGTGACAACTGCGTTTTAACTTTTGAAGCTACTTTCTCTGCGTAATGGATACATGAAATATAAGAAATATTTCCAGGCTGGGTTTGTGTAAAGGTGAAGTGATGACAGCATTTGAGAGTTTTCAAATGTTAACAAATAGCAATGCAGCATTTATCATTTAAGGAGAATACTGTATGTGGTTATGGTATTTTTTTTAGTTCAGTGTGATAGTCCAAGATCTTTTTAAAGGGACAATCCACCCTAATAATGTTTATTGTGCTTTTTGAAAGTAGAAGTCAGTACATGCATACACACTACAGTTATCCTTTAAGCTGGAAAACAGAGCATCAAGACTAAAATCAATGAAGTCACCAGATGACACTTTGGAGTGTCCTGGAGTTTGGAGTGACTTTATGTGAATGAGCTCATATATGTTTTTTTTTAAGCTTTATTTGTAGATGGCTGCGGATCAGTGTCCCCATATTACAACAAGCCTCCAACACTGCTTTCAGAGTGCCCATAGCTTTTGTTGTATCTTGCTCTATCTGTGAAACAGTTCCAGGATCAGTCTCCATACTCTGCAGTGTGTTATTTATTTACTTATTTTAACATTACTAGTTAATCTTGCATATCATAAATCATAGCTCATCTTCCTCTGTAATGCTAGATAGATTTTTAGTAGGCATCAGTGCATACTTAATTAAAATAAATGTTCTTAGAATCTGTTGAAATCTATATTAAAAAAACACTAATTCCACAGTGTCATTGTTGTTTGTAGGCAGTAGGCAATACATATTCATTAACTTTAACGCTTTTCATATGTTCCAAAAGAAAAGAAACATTATTGTTTTATATTTTCTAGATCACACAGTATTGTTTTTGAAGAAATGAAAACATTTAGCCAGCTTTGTTGCGGCTGTAAGCAGTCCAACAAAGTGCTGCCGCGAGGGACTAAACACAGAGATGCAGAAACACACTGTGACGAGCTTGAGATTGTATTGCAATGATGTATTCCTCCACACGTAAAATACAACTAGTACTGCAGTTACCAAATGTAAAGTTACTTGAGTTGAAATACGTGCGGTAGTGCGGCGGTCAACAGAAAGTATTCGCTCCCAGGCTCACCCCCTCTCTGTCAAAGCCCCAAAAAACCCAGGTGAACAGGTGAAGCAAACAAATATGTTTTCACTTCCGCTCAAACCGCGACAAAAACGCCCACAACCTACAATATAAGTGCACAATAGAATAATCAATAATTAATATAAATGAGACCATAAACAATATACAATATGTGGCTCCTACAAGCTTATTGCCTGTTGATATATAAAAAGAAAAAACTGATAAAAAATAGAAGTAATTGACTTTGTTTAGTCACAACATGTATGTCCATTACTGAGAGTGATGTCCATATTTTCCCAGAGTGACTTATGGAGACTGTCCGCCATGGATTCAGCAGATCAACTCAACATGACTCAAGCAAAAGAATTCCCACTTGAACCTAAATCTTCCAACTGCTGCTCAACTACTGGCACAGTAAATGATGAGCCCTTGTTGAAGCTGGATGACAGCACAAAGCTGGTGGGAGTTCGAGTTATTCTCATTCTTGCTTACAGCACAATCATATTGTTTGGAGTCATCGGAAACTCCTTAGTGATATACGTCGTCTGCAAGTTTAAACATCTACGGACTGTCAACAATTTCTTCATTGTAAACTTAGCTGTTGCAGACTTGCTGGTGAATGCGCTGTGTTTGCCTTTCACCCTTGTCAACACTCTGTATGGCGAGTGGAAGTTTGGTCAGGTGTTGTGCTTCATGCTGCCCTACTCTCAAGGCCTGGCCGTGCACGTGTCCACCATCACCATGAACGTCATCGCCGTGGACCGCCACAGGAGCATTGTCTACCACATGGAGACCAAGATGTCCAAAGACATGTGCGCTGTGGTCATTGTCATCACATGGGCTGTCAGCGCCCTGTTGGCCAGCCCGCTTGCCATCTTCAGGGAGTACGGGACGTTCGTCATACTACCACACCTGTCTATTCAGGTGTGTACGGAGCATTGGCCGGGAAGCAGCGCAAACGGAAGCATCTACAGTATATCAGTGCTTCTGGTTCAGTACGGTTTACCTCTGGCTATCAACTGCGTTGCATACATCAGCATCTGGAATAAGCTGAATAATCATGTGGTTTACATAGGTCGAAATGACCGCCGTCAGCACAGGAAGAAGACCACTAAGATGCTGGTGACCATGGTTGTGGTTTTCGCTGTCAGCTGGTTGCCTTTACATGCATTCCAGTTGGCTGTTGACATTGACAGCACGTTGCTGTTTATGAAGGATTTCAAGCTGCTTTTCACGGTGTTCCACATTGTGGCAATGTGCTCGACGTTTGTCAATCCCATACTGTACGGGTGGATGAACAACAACTACAGGATGGCCTTTTTGTCTGTGTGTAAGTGTTACCAGCCCTTCAGTTCACAGTCAGGACACTCCAAAAGCAGAGAGACACAAAAAAATGAAGACAGAGTTTGTACAGATTGCAAATCAACAAATGTCTAAGTTGCACATACAAAGAAGGTTCAATGGTAATCATTTGCAGAAATGCACGATTTGTATTTCGGTTTGTGTGGATATTTTCAGGGATGATGAAAACTACATATGGGTTGGAAGAAATTACGGAAATGTTTGAAAAAGGACCTCAACTTTAAAGTGACTAAATTAAAACTGCGACAAAGGGGGGTCACGCTAACTCTCATTCCAATCAATACTTGACAACTCACTCACAAGTATTATGAGTAAAACCATGATGGATATTCTTCTTTGTTGATGCAGTTTTTCTGTTTGGCTTGTTTCTCATTTTTCCAACAAGTCTGCGAAACCATACGACCACATAGGTCAATTGTTCCCTGCCCGCTATTGCGACCCATAGGGCTTTTTTTCTGTCCTCATACCTAAAGGTAATGGTAGCTTTTTTAAATACAACATTGTGAAGTGGTCGCAGTTTGGTTAGGTTTGGGCACAAAAATGTGGTTAGGTTCAGGAAACAATTGTGACCTTAAGCATACACAGTATAATTTAGTCGAAAGGTCTCCATCAACCATTAAATCAGCTTTCTCCACTTAAGTTGAATTCTGGAAATGATCGTTTTAAAAATCCTTTTACATCTTATTATCTAAAAAGGTCAGCTCTGTATTCAGAGTATACACCTAACTGCTGAAAACCATCACTGTGGGGAGAAAATACAACACAATAATCTGCTAACAATACAAAAAATAATTATTATTTACAACACCCACATAAGTCACCCATATACAGTTTAAACAATAATGGTGGTGGCTAATCCCGTTTCTGACATGAAAAGTTACTAACCTGTATGGTTTAAATATAATACTAATTATGAGTATTTAGATTCCCCTCTAACCCTCATTTTCCAGGTTGATTTTGAAGCATCTAAAACACATGAATATGCTGAAATTGTGACTATGATACCTGGCAATAACTGAAGATGATATATATGATAGATATGCAACTTTCTGGCCTATTACTTTCATTTTGGCAAAATTAAGAGGGGAGCCTATTTAAATTGGTGCCCTTTTAAAGTCCCATCATCTGCAATCATATCAAGTTTCACAACTACAAAACCTCAGTGTTTGTCCCTTGTATGATGTACATGTTACAGTGTACATCTCTTGAGGTTGTTCTGTGCTATTCATGAGTAGCTCAACCTACCTGACGTACTTGATTATGATATTGTTACCACCGCTAGTATCATATAAAGTCATAACAACTTTTGAATGTATTTTCGATGTATATCTATATCTATATGTATATGAACAATAAGAAGGCTGGGTAATGTTTTTCATACTCGCGTTGTTGCTCCTTTTTAGAACAATTCTTAACTGGAAAATGATGTCATAACTGGAGCATTTGTAGATATTTGGACGTATTAATGTGCTGAGGAAACTTCATTTTGTCTGTTGTCTATGATATGTTATATAAGTAAAATCTACAGCTGTTAACAATCAGGAATATACTGCTTTCAAAAAAAGAAAGGTAAATCACGAACGTCCATAGGGGGACCAGACAGGGATGCTATCTTTCCTCTTTGCTGTTTGTCCTGGCCCTGTAATCAAGTTATAGACATAATTCCTTTTTCAGGACAACCTGTGCTATCAAGATATATGCTGCAGGGATGCCACATGAATGTATAAAGTGTTATATGAATATTAAGACAAAAAATTAAACAGAAAATGTTTTCCCAGATCTTGGCAATCAGGGGCAATAAAAAAAACACTAACTAGCACGAAGAGGTAGAGTGGCTCATCCTCTGATCGCATGGTTGGCGGTTCCAAAACTCTGTCCACATGTGGGCAAGACAATGGGCCAGCAGTTTGCATGGTAGACTGCCGCTATTGGTGTATTAGAGTCGTGGGTGAATGAGAGGCATATTTGTGAAGTGCTGTATAAATGCATTCCGTTTACCATTTACTAAGACGTAATTTCTCTGGGTGGTGATGGAGTGGATATGACACATGCCTTTGGTGTGGGAGATCTGGGTTCAATTCCCACTGCGATACATCAACCAATGTGTCCCTGAGCAAGGCACTTAACCCCTATTTGCTCCAGAGGCATGCATCCTATATAATATATAGCAATTATAAGTCGCTTTGGATGAAAGCGTCAGCTAAATGACTTGTAATGTAAATTAATGTAATGTAATGTAATGTAATAGAGAGTTTTTTTCCCTATGAGACATCAGACTGCCAAATCACACTCATGTCCACATCCAGGGCTGCCACAATGACCTGAAGCTCTGCTACCTACCCGCCCACATACTGTACAAGGACTTATTGGCTGAGTGAGCTGCCTTTCTCCTGACATCACTTCATGTCCATTTCACCATCATCAAGTCACATAAAAATATGTAAAAAAAAATAATAATAAAAACTATCCATCCATGCTCAATACGATGAGATACAGACTATTGCTGTTCTGGCTGATTTTCATTTGTATTTCTAAAATTGTCAGTGGGATCTAGTCATTTGATTCAATGTCTCATTTTATCATTTGTTGGACGTAATAATATCATCTTGTCAATTGTCAGCAGTCAAGCCATGAAGTGTTTGGTGTACTGCATGCTAAAATATACTAATAAATGGACAAATTCATGGCACATGTGAAATGGAGAAAATGGCATGTAGAATAGAATGCATTTTATTGTCACTATACACATGTACAATGAGATTAAAAGCAACTCCTTTTCCAGTGCCAACATGTACATAAAAAATAAAAACATGGAATAAAATAAGTAGTGCAAAAAAACGGGGTAAGGTGCACAGTTCTCAGACGCTATATACATAAAAAGAAAAAAAAACGGTTTATATACAGAATGATATGCAGTGTGGGTTATTGCACATTATTTGATGTGAAGTACATACCACTGACTGACGTTTATTGGGGTCATTGTTATGGGGTCTGAGCTACAGTTGCAGAGGGATGTTTGCATTATGGGTTCAGCAGGAAACTGAAACAGTTTACTTATTAGACAGATGAAAAAGAGTTCCTCCCCTTCCCCAGCTTGTCTTTGTTTGCAGCGAGTATCCTAATTACCATTATTTGCTTCTCTAGTGATTACACCGGGGCTCATGTTTTGAAGAGACTTTCCTGTTGACCAGGTCCTCACTGATTTTCTTTTGTGCGTACGTGAAGAGCCGAGGGACTGATGCATTAGCTCTACATGTCCTTTCTAAGCATAAGCTATTGATGGTGTTTGCGGCACCTAATCAATAATCATTTCTTTAACTGTCTGATGTTATTGAGCAGCTGCTGCTGTCACAAAGGGTGCCCTCAGGAGGAGGACAGGCTACTTGCATATCAAGTTAAATGAACAATAGCTTTGAATCTAATTCAATTTATCCTCGTTAGTCTTTTGGCTTTCATAAGGGAAAGCACTTACGACACTCCCCATGTCTGTCTCTTGGCTTTCCATCCATATGTATTAATATTTGATTAGTGTCAGGGACTAGAGCATTGATTTGGTCAGTGAATTGTATCTCTATTGTGAAATAAGTAAGTGGAGTCGGTAGTGAAACACAGTATGACAGCATATTCATCAGGTGGTTCAATTAGAGAACATAGTTTGCTTAATGGTAGCTTATAGCATTCTTTAGGGATGTTGTTACTTAACATTTATGTGTAAACTAATTCTGAAAAGATTAGTCGTATTAATCATTATTAATTAGTTGTATTAATCAAATGTTCAGGTAGGCAGAATCTCATCACGTGTGTAAATAAGTACGAAAATAAAACTACCCAACATTTCAACTTGTGTGCTCGTCATATTATTGTAATTTGGATGTTTTTGTTATGATGGACAAATAAAATAGGTCACTATAAAGCTGCATTCATTTTTGGAGATAACAATAAACAAAGCCGACATGTTAGCAACAGTTTCCTACACATCCAACAGACACGGAGCAATGTTAGCATTCAGTTTGAGTAGTTTTTTTGGAACCTGAATAATGTTAGGGCAAATGTTCATTGGTGTTGTATGTACTGTAGCTGTGGTTTAGTCTAGCTCCAGAGAAATATCTGGGTCTTTAGCTTTGACTCTCTTCCATAACGTATGGTGAACTTTATTTTCTTTTCAGTTTGGTAATGCAGGTAGCATACAGTGGGTTTATCCCCACTTTCTTAATAAAAAAAACTTAAAAAAAAAAACAGAACAGCTATCTGTGGTAGAAAATTTGAGCTGCTGAGAGTCAATCGTAAAATGTATGAAACATGAAACCTGTAACCGATAATCCTAACCTTTGTCACTATGAGCTACACCTTTCAGAAATGACTAACGCAGCTTTAACACATCACTTTGGGCTCTGTTAACTTGGGATGGGCATTTTTGCTTGTTTTCGATATTTTATAAAATTTAAACGCAACTAAAATGATATACTCAGTGAATAATTTAAAGAATCATAATTTGCAGTACTAGAGTGAACTCAGCAGCACACACAGGTCCAAACATATTCCATGTACAGACTGTTGACTGTGTTAAGAACTAAAAACCCCGGTACTTTAGCTCCCCCAGCTGTCTCAGCCGGGTCTTGGCACAGCAGTAGGAGTCATTTTGGTCAATATACAGTAGGCTACTGTATGTGAAGTAGACTGAATCATTGATATAAGCCTACTGATGCTACTGTTGAGCCTTAATATTATTAGTATATATGTACCTTTATTTGTCTGTATCCTACAGTGTAATAGCCTACTGTCACTGGAGAGTTTTAGGGGTTTATTAACCAGTAGAAGGCTGATGTTTTTTTTAAACGCAGTATAATCACTGTATATGTATTCTGTTTCTGACTGTCACTGTCACTTTATTGTAGATAATTGTATGCTTACCTTGATGCCATGTTTTTTTTTTTTTTTTTAACTGCACCATGACATTAAATGGAAATATTCTGTTTTTATTTTATCATTTACCTCAGTTCCATCCAGACATAGCCTACTGGAAACTGGAAGTTGAAATAAAGTTCTGTAGTTTTGACATGAGTGAGTGATGACTGATCCATTGGATGCATGATGCTGATCTTTATTTTTATGTGCACAGCGTACTTATATATATTTTTTATCTTGGTAGCCGACCGATTGCCTGCTAGTTTGTTAGCTCGTTTGCTAGTTTGTTAGCTTGACTTCACCAGCTGTAAAGGTATCTCCAGGGGTAAGTTGATTAAATAGCTACCTCTTTTGAATTGTCAACTCTCTATATTATATCAGAGGCCCTTTATGATGCATATATCGATCTTTATTTGTATGTGCACAGCATAATTAGCTATATACGACAGATTGCCTGCTAGTTTGTTAGCTAGTTTGCTAGTTTGTTAGCTCGACTTCGCCAGCTGTGAAGGTATCGCTACACCAACAATTACGAAGTTCAGTAATTAATCTATAACAACTTTTATTTAGTTAGTTATTGATGTTGGATTACTAGGATCATTAATGTTGATTAGGGATGGGTTTTATTTTGGTTTTATCTGCTGAACCCGACGGTGTTAGGTAGTCAGCTGAGTACTGTGTGTCACGGTGTAGATGAGGCTTGGACCCAAATGCAGTTCAACAAGAGATTTATTTCACACAACAGGGTGATAGACCACACTAACACAAGGTACACTAACAGAAAATAGAATCTAACAGACAAGGCAAACAGAGAGACTAAATACACAGGGTAATGAACACTAACAAGGGACAGGTGAAACAAACAGGTGGAACAAATCAGGGCGTGGCAGAACAATCAAACAGGAGGGCAACAAAAGACAGGAAGTAAAACAAAACACAAGGGAGAACAGAGAACCTTCAAAATAAAACAGGAAATGGAAAACCAACAGAAAACATGAAACCAACTAAACACAGAAACTTGACAGAGACAAGACGTGTATCTGATGCTATAGCTAGTAGAAATAAGGTTGCGTTTCTTTAATTATACCCTTGAAAGGGCTGTTAGATTACATGTATGAATACAAATTATATCAATCAATCAATTATATCAATATAAAAAATATCAGTAAGGGACATATGACAATGACATAAGTTTTAATATGAAAAAGTATTAAGGCAAATTACACAGTTTTTTTACTGTTAATTTATTTAACTTTTTCCACTGTTTTTTAAAGTTCAATAATTGCAACATCTCTCCAGTAGTCAACGAGTAATCGTGTTAAATTATTGTGATTTCAATATTGACCGAAATAATTATGATCATATTTCTTTCCATATTTCAGCAGCCCTAGCTGGTGCTGGCGACGGCTGCTGGTAGTGGCGGCTGGTGGCTGGTGGCTGCTGGTGGCTGGTGGCTGCTGGTAGTGGCGGCTGGTGGCTGGTGGTTGCTGGTGCTGGTGGCTGGTGGCTGCTGGTGGCTGGTGGCTGGTGGCTGCTGGTGGGTGGCTGGTGGCTGGTGGCTGGTGGCTGGTGGCTGCTGGTGCTGGTGCTGGTGGCTGGTGGCTGGTGGCTGCTGGTAGTGGCGGCTGGTGGCTGCTGGTGCTGGTGGCTGGTGGCTGGTGCTGGTGGCTGGTGGCTGGTGGCTGGTGGCTGCTGGTGGTGCTGGTGGCTGCTGGTGGTGCTGGTGGCTGGTGGCTGGTGGTGCTGGTGGCTGGTGGCTGGTGGTGCTGGTGGCTGGTGGCTGCTGGTGCTGGTGGTTGGTGGCTGGTGGTGCTGGTGGCTGGTGGCTGCTGGTAGTGGCGGCTGGTGGCTGGTGGTTGCTGGTGCTGGTGGCTGGTGGCTGCTGGTGGCTGGTGCTGGTGGCTGGTGGCTGCTGGTGGCTGGTGCTGGTGGCTGGTGGCTGCTGGTGCTGGTGGCTGGTGGCTGGTGGCTGGTGGCTGCTGGTAGTGGCGGCTGGTGGCTGCTGGTGCTGGTGGCTGGTGGCTGGTGCTGGTGGCTGGTGGCTGCTGGTGCTGGTGGTTGGTGGCTGGTGGTGCTGGTGGCTGGTGGCTGGTGGCTGGTGGTGGCTGGTGCTGGTGGCTGGTGGCTGGTGGCTGCTGGTGTTGGCGACGGCTGGGAATGGAGAGGCCAAATACATCCATGGCAACCAGTAAGGTGTTTGGCTGTGGCCTAGATGTTATGACCTTAGGTGAGGAAGTCACTTGAAAGTCAGTTGAAATTGCCTCCTTAGTCTGACTCTTGCTGCCAAGGTACCCCTTATCACGGTTGTTTACCTTCCTCTCAGCCCTTTAAGTGGGCAACAGAGACCTCACTGGACGCCAGCTGGACATCTCATCTAAGGAGAGCACACACTCTCTCTCCATTGATTGGAATTATTAATTATTTTTATTCAGGAATTCAACTGACTGTCGTTGTCTGCCGTTAACATCAGCAATCCAATCCAATCACTCCTTCTCGTGGCTGCCTGCACTTAACATGAATTTCAAAACGCCGCACATGCACATACATCCGCACATGGATGTATTAAGAGAACGGGTCCTACTCAGATTCTAGTCAGAATGTGAGTCTGAAACCGATCCATTGGGCTGTGATTATAAGGGCGTGTTCCAACAGAACCAGGAAAAAAAATTCAACTGCTTAGGTTTATAGTCAATTCAATTATAATCCCAACACAGCTGACATTTTAACACAGGTGTTAGTTTATAATATTAACGATGGCTCTGTTCTATTCAAGTGTCCCAGTAAGCCATAATTGTGTGACAGTGAGCCAGCATGTACAATACCAGGACCCCAAAACTGAAGCAGCTGAATGGAATTCAGAAATCATTAATTGTATTATTTACACCTGTGCTTTCTCTACTGTGACATGTTAAAATGTATTTTGTGAAAAGGCTTAATGTTATAGGTTTCATCGTAAATACATGTCCATTAAAACTTCTCAAACTACTGCTGCAGCATAATATACATAGAGAGGCGAAGTACAACCCACCTCCAGTGGACCACCATGGGACCTTATTTTGATAAAAAAATATGTTCGGTAGTGAAAGGGGAAAGACAAATAGTTTTTTGAACCCCCTTAAATTGAGCCATGCATTATGATGTTCATCAATTTTAAAGATAATTTTGCAAGTCAAGAATGTCTCAGTTCGTCAAACTATTAGAAGTATGATACTGTATAGTATTTTATATTATTGTAATTAAAGCTGTCATGGAAAAGTAGTATAAGTTCATCATAATTAGAAAGACTACTCAACTCAAAGTGGTAGGCGTGACGTCTCGCTGAAGCTATGACACCTGTGTGTTTCGTACCAGGATGTAAAGTTACTCACACGGGCAACGGATCTTGCTCGTTCTTTCGCTTCTCGGCAGACAAAAAGTTGCTGGATTAAACAAATTAGCTAAGATAAATTACATCATGTGTTGTAGAACATAGCTAAGCTAACTAGCTTGCGAGCAAGCCAAGCATCAAGCAAGGTTATGTAAATTGTGCGAGACAAGATATGTAGTTCACTGATGGGTTATGGAAAACAGTAAAATTAAATTGAATTTCATGAATATCGACTCAAAGTTTATACCTTCGGTCTCATCGGATTTTCTGTTAATCAATATACACCTTATGCAATAAATGCTGATGGAAACGTTATTTGCCTAATAAATAATGAAATGTGATAAAGTTTAAGTTAATTTTATTGTTAAACATACACTACCGGTCAAAGTTTGGGGTCACTTAGAAATTTCCATTCCAGACAGAATACCAGCAGAGATCAGTTTTTTTTTAATCAGGGCAGCAGTTTTCAGATTACATTATGTGCTTACATAATTGCAAAATGGTTCTCGACTGTTGTAGACAGAAATGGCTGAAGAAATGCTTGAAATTCATGTTTTTTGGTCTAAACGTCATACCCAAATTAAAAGTGGTACAGCTCCCATATACTTTGACACTTAGGGGTGTGCCTGATATCATTGGAAAGGAAACATTCTCAAGTTGTGTCAGGGTGATTCTAGGCCTTACTGACACAGAGTTACAGAGGCTAGAATGGAGATTTTTTATTTCTGTCCAAGTTATAAATCTGTAAAATTATTAAAATACACTGCTGTAAACACATGTGACAGGTGACAGACAACACAGCATTAGCCACGTCTCCGCTTACTACAGAAAAAAATTCAGAAGCTAAAAGACTCAAAAATGGATTTTATATGAATTCTTTTCTACAAATATGTCTGTGCGTTTTTTATTTCTATTTGAAAAGTGCAAATAAAAAGCCAAAAACTACAAAAATACAATACTTCTCAAATACACAAACAAACCCACATCAATCACCTTTCCAATGATATCAGGCACACCCCTGAGTGTCAAAGTATATGGGAGCTGTACCACTTTTAATTTGGGTATGACGTTTAGACCAAAAAGCATGAATTTCAAGTGTTTCTTCAGCCACTTCTTTCTACAACAGTCGAGAACCCTTTTGCAATTATGTAAGCAAATAATGTAATCTGAAAACTGCTGCCCTGGTTAAAAAAAACAATACAACTGATCTCAGCAGGTATTGTGTCTGGAATGGAGTGGAATGGAAATTTCTAAGTGACCCCAAACTTTTGACCGGTAGTGTACATACATGTACAGGTGTGGTGAAGACCGTGCGCCATATGCGCCCTACCGGGAGTGTTGATGCAAATGTGCCTTAAGATGCAACTACCGTCTACTCCAGCCTGTAGTACGATTGATTCTATTGACAAAATCCCTGCAGCCTTCAGCAGGGGGTCTAATCGCTAATGTGGCACAAGTTGCGCTCTGGAGTTACGCAGCGAGATATCGTGTGCCTCATCCACTCCAGGTATGTAGGCTATATATACCTTCGCATCATCCTCGTTCGTATGGTATTGCACACGGCGTAAACACATGGTGGTATTGCTGAACCCAAACGTTTCGCCTACCACTCTGTACTCTGCGCATGTAGCCAGTATGTAGAGCACAATTGTAATACGCTTCACGATTAGAACCGGTGGGCCATGGCTTATCTGGGTCAAGGGACCGCCAATAAAATTACACAGGTCAAATCTGAAAATGCTTCAACCAAAGGGTTTCCGTTAAGGTAGGGTGACCATACGTCCCGGTTTGACCGGGACAGTCCTGATTTTGAAGTTAATGTCCCGAGTCCCGACAAAAGCCTGTCGGGACGCTAAAATGTCCCGGTTTTAGGAGGAGCGGCGTCAGACAATTTTGCTGGGGCTTGAGCCCCGAATGTTTTGAGTGTAGTCCCAAATGTAACTTTTTCCAGATTATTTTTCCGAGGCGAATAGAACGGGCAGCTACATGCAGGGTCCGACCATGTTGTGTTTGTTGCTATCACCTAGCAACCGTCTCTACGTGGAGGAAAAGCTGTGAAAGCCAGGTAAAGTTTTCGGAGGAATCCTAGCCAAATCAGTGTAATACATTGAGGCCATCAACACAAAGTTAAGGAGCGCAATACTAATGATTTAGTTTGAAGTTCCTGTGACGTGATGTTTACAGTCTATAGTTCAGACTCAACCACACGGAGCTCTGAAGAAGACCTGTGCGTCTCTTAGTGTCCACTCTCTCTGTAAAATGCAGCGCAGCCTCAGGTTATAACGGATGCGCTCTGCTGTCGACATGCTGCGGTAGATGTGTTGCGTTTGTGCTCCGTGTATTTCTGCAGTAGATTTAGTTTTCCACCTCCGATGTAGAGCAGCGTACGGCCACTTCCCTAGCTAAACTCTGTGTCTCATTCAGACACCCAAACAGGGCTCTGTGTCTGTCAGAAGGTCTGAGAGCTACAGCATTCATGTAAAACCAGACTATGGTGCAGGTAGATTTCTGAAATAGTGACTTTATTCTTGTTATAGCCTATTATAACTTTATTTTTCTCAAAATCACGACTCCTCCAAATCACAGAGAACACAGATATACTGTATTTTGAATGTGCACAAAGTTTTGGACATTGCTCAAACACATCTGAAATATTACAGTCCAGGGGTTTATTAATAGGCCTACTTTAACAACAAAAGAGCAAAACAGGAGGGAGGAGTAAATGATGCCTAGGCTACATGTGTGCTGACTCAGCTATAATTAGAAAAGTCCATCCAAAGGAGAATACATATTTGAAAGCAATACATAATGCCTGTTAGCCTTACTTCAATATATTCCATTATGTTTTTATATATGGATTGTAATCTATTTTTCTCTTTACATAACAATATTTGCAGCATACATTGATTCAGGAAAAGGTAGAAATAGGTGCATACAAATTCACCAGAATGCAGGAAATTAAGTGTTTAATGCTCTAAATTTTCAATCATGTTAATTCTTTTGGTGTTATTGGAATAAATAACACTTCAAAAATCTTTTTTAGAAAAGTCTCAACATAAATCCCGGTTTCAGCTCCCGGAAATCTGGTCACCCTACGTTAAGGGTCTCTAAACCCACGATCTTCCAGAAGAGTTTGATTGCAATTGCAATCAGCTTGAATGTTGTGCGATTCAGTGCGAAAATGAATGGAAACCGTCTCAAATTATATACCAATTATTTACCAATTTGACCGCAAAACAGCATTTGATGTCATTACGCACAGGTTTTTATTTGCTTTAAAGCCGTTGGATGGAAACACACTTTCACCAGCTTTATTCGCTTGAATTTGTTTACCTAACTTCAGATAATTCGATTGACAAGTGGATGGAAACTAAGCAAGTGTGTTCCACAATTCTTTTTTTTTGACAACATGCCATTATTATGGCTAAATAAACTGCTTCTGTTTGTAGCCTGCACAGTTTGATGTTTACAGTTAAGCTAACGTAGTAATGGTAGTCTAATATAAACACAGCATGAAGCTGCTGAAGCTGTTGAAGCGGTCATCATTTAAAAGCCACCTTTCAAGTATCCAGCAGGTGAGTAACTCATACTAAACAACAACAAAGTGTAGGTCAGCTGCTCGGTGAGGCTATACTTAGGCACAGGGGGATCACTAAAGTCAGCAGGTGTTATCCTCGGGGGACCATGAAGTGTCTGTACGAAAATTCATTGCAATCCATCCAACAGTTGAGATATTTCAGTCCGGACCAAAGTGGTGGACTAACCAACCTACAAGTTGAAATGTCAGAATTGAAAAGGTTCATACATGTTTTATTGTCTCTTTGATGTGCTTCGAAGGACAAATGTGTAAACTAATCAGGACTGCTGCACATCCACTTGTAAACATGCGATCCCTCTCCCTTTTATTTCTTCTTATGGCTATTTACATGTTAATACTATACTTAGGCTGGGTTATTCTGCTTATTTTTTGGAACAAGCTATTTCTCACTAGATTCATAATATTTATTATTAATGCTTTTTCCTGTTAAAGGTCCCATGGCATGAAAATTTCACTTCATGAGGTTTTTTTTAACATTAATATGAGTTCCCCCAGCCTGCCTGTGGTCCCCCAGTGGCTAGAAATGGCGATAGGTATAAACAGAGCCCTGGGTATCCTGCTCTGCCTTTGAGAAAATGAAAGCTCAGATGGGCCAGTCTGTGATCTTCCCTTTATGATGTCATAAGGGGAAAGGTTACCTCCCCTTTCCCTGCTTTGCCCGCCCAGAGAATTTGGCCCACCCATGAGAGAGAGAGACATCATGGCTTTGTGAATGAGCGAAGCATGGCAGTTGGTCAAGGCCACACCCCCACCCTACACCTTGACCCCCCCTATCTCCTCCTCAATAGCATTTAAAGCTACAGACACAGAAATGGGACATCCTAAGGAAAGCTCATTGTGGGACTGGCTCTAGTGGCTATAATTCTACACCAAGGCTGAATTTCAGGAAAGAGACTCCCGATACAGTATTAGGGGACCACTTAGGCCTATATAAAAGAATCCAAAAGCAGCATGTTAAAGGACCTAAAGGTGTTGCTTTCTTCTCAAGACTTCAAATACAGATGCCATGAGTCACTATTAGCAGAGGTCTTTATTGGAAATATAAGCTATCAAATTGTGTAGAAACTGGCAAGATGAAAGTGGCAAGTCTCTGTGTGTTTTGTAGTCAGTGCTGCTGGGCTCTTTAAACGACCAGGCGGAGAAAACATCATACGGTTACATTCAGCGATTAAAGTCTATTCTTCTTATCGAAATATTATTTTACACAGAGACAACATCAGATAAACAAGTGCAGATAACACATAGAACAGATGTAGGACATAGGAGTGTCTGTTTGTATGCGTGTCTGAGTGTTTGTTGTGAATCTATGCAGAAGGGAAAGTTGTGATGAGGTCATGTCCCTCTGGTGGTCTCATTCTAGCGCGAGCGTGAGTCTCACAGTACAGCTGCCCCTCCACAAAGAAATAGCCCTTCTGTTTGAGGTTGACGTCACAGTCTGAGCACACAAAGCAACCAGGGTGACGATATTTGTCTCGTGCTTTCACCACCGTCCCGCTGTAGCAGAAAAAACAGAGAGGGAGATGTCAAAAGCAAAGAATAGTCTATGTGTGTAGGGTTGTAGTAATAGTTAAGTATGTATATGTATGTGTATATATATATACACATATACATACATACATACATACACACACACACATAAGTATATAGTATACTATAATAATCAGGGCTTTAAATTTACTTTTTTGATCACCAGCCAAAATGGCTAGTAGATTTTTAAAGTTACCAGCCAGTCAGAGTTTTTCACAAGTCAAATTTTTACTAATTTTAACAAATTTAAAATGACATTACTACTTAATTTTAATTCACCGTTGCGTTTTTCGTCTTTGTTTCAGCGTAGCTAGCAATTGATACCACCCACTCTAGGCACGTAGCCAATAGATGATTGTATGACACGTCACAACATAGTGTTCATGGGAAATGTAGGATTAGTACTACAAGCAGTATTGCCAGATAAGCAGTTAAATTTGTACCCGCATTCGGTGGGTTGGCGGGTGTCAATTTAAAGCCCCGATAATAATAATACACACTCCACACTCCATAAGTGACCTGAAAGCAGCACATAGACTGCACCGATTTTCAATGGGATTGTCTAATTTTTCAACAGACAAAAACCTGTGCTATCACAATAATTGTGTCTACAGAGACCGCGTTTTTTTTACAGTGTGTTCAGGGGACAGGCAGCTAGTGGATAGTGAAGAGATGTTTGCTGTATGTGACAAAAAATGTTGTAGCCTAAAAAATGCGTTGCATCACTTAGAGCACCTTTAATGTATTAGTCAATCATGATAATGCTTATGACTAGAACTGGTGTATAAACAGTTACTTTAATGAATACTTGATAACACAATAACTCATAAATATAGGCTATCATATTTAATTACATTGTGTATGATTACATTAATACACAGTTGAGCAAGTGTTTGCAATGTGTTTTTAAGCATGTCTTAACTATTAATACCCATGTACAGTAATTCACAGGCTGATTACAGATGATTGTGAATGCATATGATTTGTTATGTGGCAATACTTTTTAAAATTTACATTAGTTAGGACTTGGAAAATGCCTGGGAGATAAACTACAAAGCTCTTTATAAGGATGTATTTATATATCATCAGAATTTGATTTAGGTTTATGTGGTCAATGAACAAAATGATTCCTATATTTGTAAAACAATGTATTTGCATAAAAGGCATAACATGTTCTGATTTCTGTTATGGGTGTGTTATAACGGCCCTGCAATAAGCAGTACTTTATGAAGCTTATTGCTTATTTATGTTCAGAAAAAAAGGGGTGTTACTTCATTTTATACAAGCTATAGTTTGTGTTGTTGTTGTTGTGGACTGTATTGTTCCTATACTGTTCTCCACCCTTTGTTTGTATTGACTCATGGATGCTCTAAATGTGAATCACAGATGATTTCTTGCTATTTTTACTCACACAATCCCATTCCCACACTTGTCGCACACGGGCAGTTTCTGCAGGTTTCCTGTGGGCGGAGTTGGCCGGGTTGTGGGAGCTTTTACTGTCCTGGTCACAATGGGACGAGTGCCTGCCCACATGGGAGAGAGACCACTCAACAAAACAATGCTGTAGATATACAGGAGCACATGAATAAAAACAAAACACTTCAAGAGTAATGAGGCAGGGACACTTTTAGCCTCTTTAATCTAATTTAAATTTAATCGAATTTACTGGAATAATTGTTTATGCCACAGTTAGTAGGTCGACAAATGTCGTTCAGGTTGGTCATAGGGTTCCTCTAGCCTGGTTGACACCAGACCCTTGTCAGTTGTAACTGAGAGTGGGTCTGGGAAAGGTTCATTCACAGCTCATTTCCAAAGGGGTGTCACCAACGGACGCCGCTCAAATGCCTCTGGGCGCAATTGGATAGTCGTAAACCAATCAGACCAATGACCCGGGTGACGTAGCGTCGACAGCGGCATCAACGGGTGCGCTTCGGTGGCCATCATGAATGTAAACAAAAAGCTGCTTGCCGTCGCTGCGCTATCGTCATCGTGTAAAGCCCGCCTCAACGGTTGTGATTGGTGCCTCGATTTGGAAAAAGTGCAAATGGGCTTGAATGGGCTCTTGGCCAGACGGACTTGCAGAGCAAATCTCAAATTTGCCAACTATCTACTCCAGCTGTAATAACTCCTAATGTAATGTAGTATAATTTAATTGAATCTTTAAATACAGCAAGAAACAAAATAAAAATAAACTGCATCTCATGAGACAATTGCAGTAGTATTGCAAAATAGTTTTAAAGGCCCTGAAAACATTTCTTCAAATCTTATCACATTAAGTAGTCATTAGTAAATAAGCAACAAAGTAAAAAAAAAAAACACATTTAGGTATAGAAATCTACTTTTTCTCTCAACTGAGCCTCACTCTCTTCAAACCCCTGAGAAGAGTGCAGAGAAAAAAAATGAATTCAAAAATCTCTGTGAACTGATAAAAGCAGCCTGCCCTCCCCCAGACAACAACCGTATGGGTTGATTCTGCATGCAGCTGGAACCACAATTATGTTTATAGTTAGGCGGCGACCTCTCGTGGCTGTGGTGATAACCGCAAGACCAAACAAGGAAATGAGGTGGTGGATGAGTCAAACGAATACAGGACTTTCACTCAGAAGACAAAGGTTCGTGCCCCATGTGAAACCAAAATAACCTTTTTTACGGACTGTGACGCTAAACATCAGTGACCTGTGACAGACTGGGATCAAAAAACGGTCCTGGCATTTGCAACCCACCGGCCCTATTTTTGTCAATGACCTAGCTTGGAAATTAGTAACTCTGCCTTCCAAGTGAATCTTTCCACGCACCTCGCCGCAGTACAATCTTGAATATCTGTGGCTGCAAGCATAAAATAACTTAATCAAAATTAACCAAAGACATATTATCAGTAGTGGCCCATAGGGGCCCATAGGGGGGCGGCCATTCTGGCATTTGCCCAATTTCCAGATGGCCAGTCCGTCACTGTCTGTGTTCCTTACTTATTTTAGTAGTTTTACATGACTAATTTAAGCCAATCCCTGATGTTTTACTAATTCAATTAAGTATTTTTGGTTGCCTAAACTTAGTTTTGTTTCACAACGTTTACTACGTGTTTAAAACTGCGGCCGTCATGTTAAATAGAATGGTCATATGATTACAGTCCCATGATTAAACTGCCACCATGCAGCAGTAAATCAAACGGCATATTGTGTTGCTTTGGGAGTCTTTGAATCAACCTATAAAGTCATTTAGGTATGAGGATGTGTTCATGCAGAACCCATAACTCCTAGTAAAAAGCTGATTTAGAAAATGAATTCTCAAGGCCTTTAAAACATCTGTGTGTTTCCGTGATGAGGTGTTGCATCTTTACAATAAAATTACAAATGTTTCTCTGCACCGGTAATCATTTCAACCCCTAAGATGTTTTTTGTGTAGTGGAGGTAATCGTCTGGGAAAGATGAAGAGCTCACCATCACTGTCAATAAATTCCTGCAGGGCTTTGAAGGAGCCAGACTGCCGAGGCTCCTGGGGCTCCGCCTGGTCGTTCTGTAACATCTGGTACACGTCAGAATCCTCGATGCTGGTCAAAGTCCTGTGGCTGAGCAACACACACACACACACACACACACACACACACACACACACACACACACACACACATACAATACAATACAATACCTGGTCAGGATACAAACACAAATGCACATTCTACTATCCGTGGTGGAAGAAGTATTCACATCCTTCACTTAAGTAAAAGTACTACTAGCACACTGTGAAACTACAAGTTAAAGCCCTGCATTCAAAACCTTATTTATGTCAAGGTATGTGAGTATTATCAGCCAAATTTACTTAATGGCATGAAGATTTCACTTTATGAGGATTTTTAACATTAATATGAGTTCCCCCAGCCTGCCTATGGTCCCCCAGTGGATAGAAATGGTGATAGGTGTAAACCGAGCCCTGGGTATCCTGCTCTGCCTTTGAGAAAATGAAAGCTCAGATGGGCCGATCTGGAATCTGCTCCTTATGAGTTCATAAGGAGCAAGGTTACCTCCCCTTTCTCTGCTTTGCCCGCCCAGAGAATTTGGCCCACCCATGAGAGAGAGAGACATCACGGCTTGAAAACAAGCAAAGCATTTCAGTTGGTCAAGGCCAAAAAGCAGCATGTCATGGGACCTTTAAAGTCTTAAAAGTCAAAGTACTCTGCAGAACAATGGTGCTCAAATGATGTTTTTGGATTAAAGGTGCTTTAAGCGATGTTAGGTGACGTTACTTCTTGTTGACGTTTGAGGTATTTTCAAACAAAACGAGACTAGCTCGCCCCTCCCTCTTCCTCATCCCGTCCCCTCTTCCTCCCTTCCGCGCACTAACCCCCCCCAACCGCCACCCCTAAATCCTTCTGGTCGGTTATTGGCTGGAACGCTGGTTGTTATGTTTTGTGGTGCAGGTTGGCCAGGTTTTTTTTTGTTGCCATTTGTGGAGCCTGGGCTGTCTACAGAGACCGCGTTTTTTTTACAGTGTGTTCAGGGGACAGGCAGCTCGCGGATAGTGAGGAGAGGTTTGCTTTATGTGACAAAAAATGTAGCCTAAAAAACGCGTCACATCGTTTAGAGCACCTTTAATATTACTGCTGCATTAATGTGTGTGTTGCATTTTACTTCTGTAGATGTTTAAGGTTGTGCTAATTTTAACTCCTTTATATTCCTTTGGGTTGTTTAATCTAATGCATCATATTCTATAAGATCACCATATGTTTGTAGCGTTGCTGTCCTGTGAGAACTGCATATCTCTTCAAAAAAAAAAGTTACCTTTTCATGAGCTTAGAAAAACAAATTTAATTTATTATATCATTACTATTTCATTTTCTTATGAAGTAGGAGAATATAAACCACATTTTAATCACCAAAGATATGTGGTTTCCATGGGACAGGAAGGGTATGAAAAACTGTAATCTGAAAAATATTTAGTAACTAAAGCAGTCAGACAAGAGTAGAAGTTATAAAGTTGCGTCAAATGGAAATACTCAAGTACTTAAATAGTAAATGTACTTAGTTCCATTCCACCACTGCCACTAACTATGACACAACACTGCTTTGGTCTATAGATTGCCATACTTTATGACTTCTTTTTCCCAGACCTTCCTAAGTCAATTTCATTCATTCATGCTAGTGGCAGAAATGATGTATTGCACTCTTAACTGCATTACCCTGAGTTTTTTTTTTTTTAAACTTGTGGTGAAGGAGAGCAGGTGAGAACAACCAGCTGGAGATTACAGAGCTACAACATAGCGCGTCAACCTTAAAAGGAGAAAAATGCTTTGATGCTAAATGTGGGATGCGGAAGAAGGTTCATGGGCTGAACCGAAAGGAGGACAATGAGTAAGGAAAGAGGACGGGTTTTGCTGAGTTTTACAGCATGCTGATTCTACAACATGCCCTTTTTATACAAATTGTAACATTTTTTCATAATCATGTTCTGCTAGTGGTTATGAATACATTACAATGAAATACATCTTTACTTTTCCATGTAAAGCAGCCTAGAAGTGATGCAGAGCGAGTCTATTTTGTATCGGCCGACATGACTAGGTGTGTGGCTTATTCAGAATGTGTGGTTATGCCATGGACAGATTCATTCCTGTGGGCTGTGTTAATATATCCTCAGTGTGACACACCATGTATCAGGTACCCTAATAAAATCCACATGAGGGGACGGCTGAAAGCTAACATACTGTAGCGCATCTGTGGCTGTGTTAAGCTACTCAGCTGACACATTCAAACAACAAACTGAGTGACTGGGAGACTCAGGAGGAACAGGTGGACTTCAGTGAATGTGTGTTATTAGCCCTTTCAGGCTGTAATGAACATTAGTTATACACCAGAAAACACAGCTGGATTACTTTGCTATTCTAAGATCTATTTGTATATATTTGTTTCAGTTTCTGTATTATTATTTATTCTTATTAATGTTCAATATGTTTGTTTGTTTATGTATGCACCAAATACCAAGGCAAATTCCACGTGAGTGTAACTTACCGTGGCAATAAACGCTTTTCTGATTCTGATTCTAAGGTACTGGTTAAAAAGCTATTTCTATTAAAACAATTAGGCAATTAATGAGTAGTTTAGTGATAGAATATTCTAAACTTGGATCAGCTCTTTTTCAGAGATTTTGTCAGACAAAACAAACAAAATTAGTTTATTCTACTATTCTCTATAATTTTATAAAAAACTAATCGTTGACTTGAAAAAGAAATCATAATGAAAAAAAAAAAAGGCCAACTAATGTAGTAGCAGGCTAAAACGCTTATTATATTCAACATGTGAGCAATGTTAGTCGTTAGCATGATGACAAATGTTAGCATGCTTGCTAGTAAATTTTAGAAGTAAAGGACAAGTGTAAATGTATAAATTGGTCACGGTTAGATGAGTTATTGACTCCCCTGCGTCTGGCAAAAAATAGACTGATTTGGCTCTTTGAGATATTTTTATTTTAACCTACTGGCTCAAACACTGATAATACAAAGAGTAGTTTTGCAGTGTTTTGTGCAACGCATTCTCATGAACGGGTCCATATGATATCGTACAAAAATGTATGCACACCAAAATGTATGATATCCTACAAAATTAGGAGACCGCTGGCTGGTCCGCGACGCAGGCTGGCAACGATCTCCATGACGGCGAGCGGCAGTTGCTAGTTGCTGCTACAGCTCTTCGTGACGCTGGCTACAGACCTCCGTTGTATCAGCGGTAGATGGTGGTTCAGTTACCCTAAAATAGCACCGTGAGCTGCTGGTCGTTTCTGCGGATACTAAGGTTAAATTTAGTGCACAAAACAGGGGCAATTCTAGGATCAGACCTTTAGGGGGGCTCAGCACCTAATGAGAATGTGACACGGATAACCCTAACCACTAAGATGGAACTAAACCGGACACTTTATAAGTCACAGTAATAACGACCAGTTTGACACAATGTTGTAACATTCAGCAATTTTTGTTGCTTACGTTTCAATTTGGGTTCTAATCTGCGCCATGGAATTACCAACTTCTTCTCTGGGGACTACCAACGTTAAACTTGCTCTCCCTCTGACAGATTAGATAGAGACTCAGCCAAAGGCGAGAGTCTGGCCCAACCTCCTCCGATTGGCCAAAACTAACAGACAAGTTCACAAACTCTCAGTTAAGCTCTAAAATTGATTTATAAAAAAAAAATTTAGAGGGGGCTGAGATGAAATTTGAGTCCCCCTAAAAAGGGTCTAAAATCACCCATGCCACAAAATATGACCATTTTGCAGCGACGAAAATTAAGATTAGGCACCAAAACAACCAGTTACGATTAGAAAAAAGATTGTGGTTTGAATTAAAACACTCCTAGGGAACACACATTTCCTCGGTGAAAGGCGAACTAACTCTGCACTCTGGCTTGAAAATCCTGTATGTTAACTGCGTTCTTATACAGCGGCCGTCAATGTAGTGAATACAGCAAAAAAAATTAAAAATAAAAACGTGGAATGCTTACGAATTACAGTGCTTAACTTTTCGTACTTTTGTGACAAACAATATCCATCAGCTATTTCTTTTGTAATAATTGTGTATGGCAAAATGTCATTTTGGGGCCAAGTGCGTCAGATGACTTGCATTTCCAGTTGTGGCCACTATGGCAGAATGAATGCTAAGCCTAGCGCTGTTCCTGAGGGCAAATTTCATGTACCCAGGGGCGTCAGACTGGGGGGAAAGAGGGGACTGAGTACCCAGGGCCCTCATGTGAGGAGGGCCCAAAAAGATGCTAGAATAAATAGCTGTGGATGCGGGGAGGGGCCCATAGAAAATGCCTTTCTACAGGGTCCAGAATTTTGTGCTACGCCCCTGCTTGTACCTGAGACCAACACGCAGACAATTGAACAGGCTGAATGACTAAGTAACATCTCTCAAGCCATATTGCTATTTCTAACTATTAGCATAATTAGTGTATAAGACTCACAAGGGGTTATTTGCTGTATGGTGCAGGGCTTTGAAAAGAACCTGACTGCCATGTTTTAGCTGTGGATAAAGTGAGAAGTGTCACCTCTCAGGCTTGGGTAGAACCAGGCCTCGGATCTGGCCCTCCATGGCGTCCTGGATGTTGCCTGAGGAGTAGAGGCCTATGGGGGTGTTGTAGGCTGAACTGACCACCTGATGCGTGTCATCGATGTTCGCTGCTGCAACAAACGGCTGAGCTTTCCGGTTGTGAGCGATGCCAATAGGTTTATATTCCTGTAGAGAGACGAAGGAAGCAAGGACATTATTGAGACAATCGTTTGATAATGATGTGAAAAAAGATATCTACCATAATCCTTCAAAAACGTGAAGTCATTTCTCAAACACGCTTACGAACCTGATGTTCTGCTTCCAGGTTGATTTTATATGGGTGAACTTTACCCTCCTCCACAGCTCGTGGGGACCACAGTCTTGATCCATTCCTGGAAATTAAGAACAGATCCTGGTGAGAAGGTCACCACAACATGACTGATGAACTGACTGTTGAAGGAGTCTTTATTTTTTTTGAGTCTGTGAGTGTGTGTGAGTTGTATAATCCCAACCTATAAAACATCAAAACTAAGGTTTAAAACTTCTGCTCACATGTTGGCCTATTGGATTTTTATTTAATTTTTTTACTTTTTGAAGGGGATTGGAATCGTATCCATATTGAAAAGGTGAAAAAACTGAGTCAAAAAGGCACGCTTTTGAATACTGGTTTTAAACTAAAGTATAGATGGTGGAGGTAAAGCTACATTTGTAAAAAATGATAATGCTATTGTGGAATTACATTTTCATTTTCACATTTACATTATAATTTTTATTAAGTCCCCTATAGGCTTCCATAGTAACATGAAGATTAGGATGTTGTTCATACTGGACCATTTTACACCATTTAGAACATTTAATCCAATACAACTCGTGCTGTCATAGAATTGAATCAACAGCTGTCTGATACAAAAATGGAAGAATATTGGTCATTATTGTAGGGCTAGTCTTTATCCATGACGTTCCACTTCCGGGATTGCTCTGTTCCCGTTTCACTCTTTTCGGCCCGATGTCTGTCACCTTCCTCTTTCCTTGCGTTGGCATTCTAAACTCCGGTGGATTTCTGAGGACTATGGTTAACTGCTCCTCAGATCTCTGCAGGGTAAATCCAGACAGCTAGCTAGACTATCTGTCAAATCTGAGTTTTCTGTTGCACGACTAAAACAACATTTTAACGTACATATGTTCCACCAAAACAAGGTCCTTCGCGAGACTATTTTGCAGCGGCACCGTGGCTCTTTCCGGTGCTTAGCACCGCCCGTGACGATTGTGATTGATTTGAAGAAATGGCAATAAACTAGAGCACTTTTTTCTCCCATCCCAGAATGCTGTGTGGACTAGCCAGACCTTCCTCGGCAATGCTGTGGAGGAAGGTCTGGCAAAGCGAGACTATTGCAAGGCTAATGTATTACATTTCATTTTACTGTGCAGGTGTAGCCTCTACTGTGTGCACCACCTGTTTGGGCATGCTTTTTGTGTCTGCATATAACCTTTCAACAGTAAGACCGAGCCGGTTGCTGGCCTCTTTTATCTTGTTCTGGGCTTCACAGTGCAGCATGTCTGTGGCTGGGACTCCCTCGATGGCCAGGATGACATCACCGGCACACAAGTTGGCTATAGCGGCCTTACTGCCAGGGGTGACCTGGAAGTGAGGAAAAGGAATACATAACAGAAATACAGACATTTTATTTTGATTCCTTTGCTAATTTATTTCCCATATGTACATTAAGAAAGCAGAGGAACTGATGATTTCAAAAAAAAGAAAAAGAGCAGATAAGCCAGTTCTCTTGATTTGCTTGAACACCCGCCCCCGCCTTTTTTTTTTTTTTTTTTACATTACTGAATATTAGTTTAATCCCTTGAAAAATAAAACCATAGAGAAATATGTTCTAAATTTGTGTCATTAATTTTGAGTTTGAACCACAAACAAAAAAATGCCTTGCTCAAATTCGATGACTGATGGGGGTCGTGAGAAGTTTGGGACCTAAAAACAGGGTCATAGGGCAGAAAAGGTATTAAAGTGATTTTGATCCTGTTAGGTTTGTATTAGATATATAAACACATAATGTTTGCTTGCCTTTGTGGCAGATAAGATTCCTCCTTTCATCCTGCCGACAACACCAAGAAGTTTTAGCCACTTTGAGACTCAAAATGGTCACACAGGTTGGAAAACACTTGATTAGAGACAATCAATTCCAAAAATGATAATAATTGTACTGTGCAATATGCGAGTTAATTGGTTGCAGTGCTCAATTGTATTTTAATAGTGACTTACCGGTCTGTCATTTTAAAGAGGAATATTGTTCATGCAATATATATCTACTTCTTTGGAATCACGTCTCTTATCATGTTTTTCTCTAATCTGTGTGACCTCTTTGAATCTCAAAGTGGCTAAAACTCAAGAATTTCCTGGGGGTGAAATCCCCCCGACGCTACAAACTATCCCCCACTCCTGCTACACCATGTTGTGTGAAATTGGCATGCATCTCTGATTTTCTCAAGTGTCAAGTAGTTCATTCAGTTTTTATTCCACAGACCAAATGTTGGAGGTTTATATCTTGCCATTTAACTACTATAAGTCTTCTAGCAATAAGGGTTCCTTGTATTTCCATTAAGGCAGAGATGTTGCCGGTTGGAAGATTAAGTCATTGTTAAGTTCTTGTTGTTGTTAAGTTTTCCATTAGTGTTTTTTTTTTTTTCAATTTATTAAGTGTCCAACACTACAGATATACAAAATAAAAAAGAGATTATACTGTTCTTATAACACGTTATTGCCATTAGGATGAATCCCAAAGCAATATCTTCTAATGTAGTCAGCCAGAAAACAAAAAGCTCTGCCTTTTCACTTTCTATCTTTCTATAAATCCCATTTCAGCAGTCCAGTCCAGTATGTACAGGTGGGTAGCCTTGTGAAAAGTTTAGGTCTGTTCTCCATCACGGGCACTTCATCTTTTAATACACAACTCAACCATGAGGCCCCTGGTTCATGTTCCCCCGCCGGGATCACAGCTTTATTTGATTTTCTTTTTCCTTTCTCTGAGGCTCACCTGGCCTAAATAATCCTGCGAAACACAAAACACAGACTTCACTAAGAAGCCCAACTATTCAGTCAAAGTCATAACAGAAATAAATAAAAAAAAACGGCCGTTCATGACCTAAATCTGCAAATGTTGCGCCACAAGCGCTCTGCCAGACACAAACTGCTCTCCGAGATGCAGATTGCCCTGGTTGGTATGCATGTGTGTAAACTGCCCGTCCCTTGTCATGGAGATAAAGTAAACATGCGCTGCTTCCCACTAAGTGACAGCATCCAGATGGAACATACAGTATATTCTGCTGGCCAGGAAGTGATCAAGATTAATAAGAAGAGAGCCATCAGGGTCACAGAAAATACCTGAGGAGGCAGCTTCAAACCCAGCCGTACATTCACATTTCCACTTCACAGGCCATGACCTATGATCAGCCATATTGCATTACGGGACATAGGAAACTCATACACTGGGATGTTGCTTGAAACTTGAATTAGGGCATCTGCCTATAAATAACTGTGGATGAAAGTGCTGAGGGGATGTCTCATGCTGCCAAAGTGGGAGCAGTAATTTACAGTGGAGCATTTGTTGGAGTGCTGCTGTCTGACTGTATGTTTTACTGCTCGGAATTCCGTTACCTGAATCTGTGGCACAACTATGCTTTTTATTGGATTCTTTTGTTTCCACGCAGCTCAGTTGTCATGTCAAACATTTGTCTCCGTTTAAATGTCAGCCATCTTATCCTTTCTGTCTGTTTTCTTTCATGCCTCCTTCCTTCCAACTTTCCTTTTCTCTTCCTATGTTCTTTGCTGCTTCTTCTATCCTTTCCCCACTGGCATCCTTTTTTCTTCTGTCTTTCCTTTCTTCTTTTCCAACTTCAACTGATCTACAAGTGTGAACATCCCTAAAACTGAAGAGGGAAAATGAACAAACTAAAAACTAAATTTTTCTGTTCTTCCCTGTGAGTATAGTTACTTTGGATACTTAACATTTAGGTAAGTAGAAACAGTAATGCAATGCAATGTAAGAATGAATGAATTGAGGAATCAAAAAAGGAACGAGAGAATCCAGTTACAGTTAGCCTGGGTAAACCCTGACGAACTTCCGGCAAATTTGAGATTTGCTCTGCAAGTCAGTCTGGCGAAGAGCCCATTCAAACCCATTTCCAATGTTCACAAAATTGAGGCACCAATCACAACTGCTGAGGCGGGCTTTACACCAATCACAACCGCTGAGGCGGGCTTTACGTGACGACGATAGCGCAGCGACGGCGAGCAGCTTTTTGTTTACATTCAACATGACGGCTACCGAAGCCGTGCTTCACGTGCTCAGCGAACTGCAGGTCAGTCTGACATATGCCGATTTCATGCCGGTCAACTCTACAATTAACTGATACCATAAGTTATACGCGTTACAATTCTCAAAGACACACGCACACAGCACAGTCTCTTTTTCCTTTTTCTAAACTTTTACGCCGCGTGTCCGCGCTATTCTCCCCTGATTCTCCCACATGTTGGGAACGTCGTGAATTAACCTGCAACATGTCAGCTGTTTGGGAATTCTTCAGCGCGTGTGCAGAAGATAACAAGTTTGCAATATGCAACACCTGCAAGGAGACAGTAGGGTTTGGAGGGACGACACCAAAAACCAAAATCACATTTTTTTTTAGTGCATGTGAAAAGCGTCACCCGGATCGTTGCTCTGATTGGTTGAATGATTATCCAATGCGCCCAGAGGCATTTGAGTGGCTTCTGTTAGTGACGCCCCTCTGGAAATGAACTGTCAATGAACCTTTCCCAGACCCACTCTCAGTTACAGCTGAGAAGGGTCTGGTGTCAACCAGGCTAAGTTACAGTATTACGCATTCCAAGAAGTACAGCACTGGTTGAAATCCTTGTCACTAAAAGGAGTATTTCAGCTGTCCATTAGTAGACTTCAAGCTGCACTAATCAATGTTTGTATCAAAAATGGATCAAATGAAGTGTATAGTAAAAAGGGGTCGCTCTGATTGACAAACCCACAGAACTAGAACTAGAAGAGCACTCGGGGAGCGCAGACCTCCGCCAAGGCTATGCCCTTTCTCGCAATGTTAACAAAATTGAAAATAATCTGAATCCCCATGCCGTGATTCAGATCAGCTCCAAAATGTAATGTGTTCTTTCTTGGCCCTTGCTACAACCTTCCACCAAGTTTCAAAAATTGGGTCAATATGTTTTCTGTAATCTTGCAGACAAACACACAAACCGAACCAAAAACATCATCTACTTAGCGGAGGTTATTATCACCAGACTCTGCAGCCAGACTAAGTTAGCAACTAGCTTGTGAACATAGTGGAGCATTTAGCTGCTAAAGAGACCCATATTTCCCTCAGACAAAAACAGTGCTCAAAATAGACGTTGGGTGCCCAGAAACACAACTCCAAATGAATGAGTTTGCTGAATGTCTACGTGGGCAAGACGTTACTAACATTGTGTTTACAGCTTCTTGCACTGCCCCCAAGTGACCAGAATAATGTAATGTAGGTATAAAAGTTGGATACATGACAGATTCGAAAAAAAAGAATAGCCAAAAATGATGCAGCAGAGGCTAAGATACCCTTTACATCATCTGGGCCAAGCTCCAAGAGGGCTGGATCATGCGCTTCCCATAATGCAACTCAATTCTTGTCTTTCGTTAGATCATTCCTGCCTGGAAAACCACTGATGCTACTGATACTGAAGTTTTTAACACACAGGCTGACCGTTATAAATGTGTCTCCACGCTCCAGCTAAGTTAACCCTGATGACATCACCAAGATTATTTTCTCACAGACAGAAGCTCCTCCATGGCTCCAAAGGCCCTGAAGTGCTCCCCATGACATAAAGACCAAGTAAACTGATCTTGATGCGTGAACTTGGCGACGTGGCCCTTTAAGGCTGCTGTCTGCTGAAGAAAAAGATGATTATCACTTGTGTTTACTTTCCTAGGCCAGCTGGGAACACTGGCAGGTCATAAAGAGGAGGATGTTCCGG
The DNA here is from genome assembly GCF_004354835.1 of Perca flavescens. Lineage (NCBI taxonomy): Eukaryota > Metazoa > Chordata > Actinopteri > Perciformes > Percidae > Perca > Perca flavescens. Next base: position 31,340,453 of record NC_041332.1, on the reverse strand, counting down.
ACCAAAAATGGCAGTGAAGGGAGACACTTGTGTCTAAAGGAAGTCTCAGGGTTCACTGCTGCAAATGATCCCTTCAATTTGTCTCGTAGACATTGAATGTTTTATCAGGTATATAATCAGAGCTTTTCACTTTCTTTTATTTAACAAGCCTTTCCTATACAAGTACACTTTAACACAGCACTTCTTGTATTACTGCTCGCATATCGTTTACCCTCCCAGATTCCTCCCTCTCTCTCTCTCTCTCTCCTCCTATTCCTCGTCCATCCCAGTCCTCTCTCATCACAGTGTCCACTAACACAACAGGTGTGGGGTTATTGGACGGAGCCAGTGGTTTGGAGACCAAACTATGCTTTCAGTCAGTAGTTCCTGAGGTCCTCCCCTAAATATAGAAATATAGACGCACATAACCCTGACAGAGCGGGATTACTGGGTCTCCTCACATCTGATCCTGTGTGACATCAGGGATCCAGCACACAGAGTCTGGCTGCTGCTGATGAAGACGTCACTGTTCATATTCAGCATGTTTACTCGTATGTAGGCTATGCACTTAACTGCACTGACCTTTATAGTTTTTTCCCTAACTATTTATTTAATCCCCACTTCTGTCTTTCCGTTCATTAATTAGTGTGAATAAGTGAGCTTTAGGGGTACTGGTTGGGGGATTTTGTTACCTTTGCACTAGTCTACACTATATCAACATCATACCACTTCTGGGATTTCTCCGGTGCCGCTGGAAAATCCGTCACCTTCCGCTTTCTTTGTGTTGGAATGCTAACTCCGGTGGATTTCTCCGGTGGAGCAAGCTAGACTATCTGTCCAATCTGAGTTTTCTGTCGCACGACCAAAACAACTTTTGTACCTACACGTTCCACCAAAACAAGTTCCTTCCTGGGGCTATTTCGCAGAGGCATCGTCATTGTGTCCGGCGCTTAGCACCGCCTAAGACAATTATGATTGGTTTGAAGAAACGCCAATAAACCGTAGCATGTTTCTCTCCCATCCCAGAAGGCTTTGTGGACTACCCAGACCCTCCTCCGCAACGCTGTGGAGGAAGGTCTGGCAATGCGAAACTAACTTTGGACAGAACCCGGCTAGTTGTTTCCTCTTGCTTCCAGACTTTGTGCTAAGCTAAGCTAACCAGCTGCTACATATTTACCATACAGACATCAGAGTGGTAGTGATCTTCTCATCTAACTCTCACCTAAAAAAGGCAAATAAACGTGTTAAGCGTCTCCTTTAAGTGAAAAAAAAATGTGATTCAGTGGTTTGTTGTACTTTGTATAAACAGGAAATGCCCTATTAGTTTCAGGAAATCATCATTTTCATCAACAGATTTACCAATCTGAATCAGCAGCCACAACTTTCTGAACATTTTCTTTTTAACCAAGCAAGGATCTGTCAAAAATAAATCATTAGTTCATCCAAAGTATCTGTAATTTGGTTACTGTGAGTTTACTTTAATAAAGTACAGTTATTTTTAGTTTGTAGATTTTTAGTCAATGTGTCATCTCTCAGCTCTGCCTGTGCTCTCAGTCAGTACAATAATAACAATCTGCGTGATGCTGCCTGTTGACCTCAAGCTGACGTTCACTAGCTCAAATTCATTCTTTTCATTCATGCTTTGACTCAACTGGCAGCACGAAATGTCCTGAATGTGTGGAGGATTTAAAGATAATTGGATTATCTACATCTGGAGGATTCTACCTTTCTTTTTCTTCCAAATCTTTTTTTTTTTTTTTTTTTTTTTTAAATCAGGTTTTAGTCAGAATTAATTAAAACACTGCAGGACTGTTTAGGAATAACGTCGTAACCTCACTGTGCTCATAAATTCTCCAGTCCAGTGTGTGTGTGTGTGTGTGTGTGTGTGTGTGTGTGCACATGTCAGAGTACAATGTAAGCTGCTATTTGTATCTAAGCCTCTTGCATTTCCTGTGGCACAGGTGCAAGCCAGGCCCATGCCAGGCCAGACAGACTCTTCCTAGAACCAACACTCCTGGAAACACAATGTTGACACTAACTAACCAACTAACTTAATCAAATGATCAACCAACAGTCAAGCGGGTTGAAAAGTTTTTGATCATGCTGTTAAGAGAAAAAATATTTTGAATCCTATAATACTTCTGTTCAGTTCTTATAATAGTGACATCCTGTCACTCACTCACCCTGGAGATGGTCAGGGGCTGGTTAAAGTCCTTTCCTCCTGTCAGGCGAAACCCCCAGGGGGCCGGACCGTCCAACACGACATTGAGTGCCATGAGCCTTTAATGTCTCTCCGCTGTTAGATAACAGCAGCACAGACAGTAAACTGCACGCTGCGGGGAACAAAGTAAAAGAGCAAAGGAATATCAAAGTGATGGAGATTTTGACCCATGTGGGTTGGAGCAGGGGGAGGAGAATGGACAGACCCCACCCCAGGAGGGAAGTAATTGGTCAGATTTTGGAAACTGGCTCCTGGACTGTTTTACCAGCACTTGCTCACCAGTTTTCCTTATTTGTTGAGCACTCCCCCCCTCCCTCTTCTATCTCTTTTACTACTACTCTCTCCAAATAGAAAGCAACATTTTGCCTCTTAAATCTGGTGCTACCAAAGCATCCCTCGTACTAAACAAATCCAGTTTTGGCTCCCGGTCTGCAAGTACCTACATGGACTCTTGTAGACAGAGTGAGGATGTAACCCCCCTCCCTCCCTCTTCATCGCTTCTCATCCCTGGGCAGCTCACAGTTTGGCTGGCCTCGTCTGGCTCTGGTTGACGGGCCTTGCTGCTCCTGTCCTTATTTGGTCTGGAGGCGCAGCTCCACTCTGAGGCCCTGGAGGTCCCACAGGCACATTCCAGCCACTATTGATCTGGATGGGACCCAGGACACTCACCCGTGGGCTTGTCAACAATCCAGCTTTTCGTCACATATCTCACTTTTCCTGTGTTTATACCAAACGAATGTCTCTGTTGTTTCTGTTAAAATAAGTCTCTCAAAAGATTTCCTCGAGCCTACAAAAACCTTGTTTACTGTGCTCTTTGTTTATGATCACAGTGTTCTATTACAGCCAGCTGAGGAGGGCATGTTTCCACATGCCTTTCATGTCTGCATTATATCCAAAATTATAAAAACAACAAAAGGCTTTATGTGGCGACAAGAGCACTCTATCAACAAAGTGTGACTGAGGTTTGTTAATGTATGTCTGCACTGATAGGCCTACGCGTTCGCTCTGAGTTTTTCCATCATGTTAATGGCTCACAGTGCCACTTAAAACAGTTTAAGAATCACACCACAAAATCTGTCAACTGCGTAGAGCGTTAAAATGTCATTATAGGCAAGGATTTTAAAGTGGACCAGAGTCATTGTTTGTTTCTGCAGTTACCATGGCAATAACATAACTCCCTGACAAAAAAAAGGGAAGTTGATGTATTCATTCTCAAACTTTCTCTCGCTCTTTGCAGACATGTGAGAGACATGTCTCGGTTTTATTCATACACTCGTTCTCTCTGCGACTTATTCACACCTGCAACAACATGAGGTGAGCATATATAAAACACAGTGCCTAAGCATGTACTGTAATAATAATATTATGCTAAACCTGTGAAAGACATGTACATTAAAGGCCTATTTACACTGCAAGGCCTATTTTGGTATTTTACAAAAATCATTAAACACATAGGCTACTTCTGATATTAGGCTGTCAAGTTTAAGTTTTACATGAATTTGACATGTAAACATAGTCAACAACATAGATTGTAAAAATAGTGGCTGTAGCGGACTGCCTTTTTGAAACCTCGTGTTTGTCAATTTGGCCTTCACCATTTTGGGTTTTTGAAACCAAAGCGGATGATTTTTGACGAGAGGGTGGCGCAGGGGAAGATGACGCGGCCAACCCAGTGTTGTTTATGGTTGTAAAAGCTCTGCGCTAAGCTAAACGCTAAAAAGGGAAAGGTGGCCATTTTCAACCCTTCTGATGAGAGTCATCCGGTGGAGATTTTCTGGTGGGTAAACGCGGACCTCCAGGTGCTGCTGCCATTCGGCAAACAAATTCCCTTCAGTTTCCCAGCTAACTCTAATGGTAGCTAGCTAGCTAGCTTGGTTGGCAGAATGCTGAACTTGACATTTTTATGCAACAAAAATGTTCCAATTAACTTTGATGAAGTGAAAACACACAGTGGGCTAGATTTATCAAGCCGTTTGCGCCTGTTTCCAGGTGCTATTTGGTCGCAAAGACGGACGAAAACCGATGCGGGCGATTTACAGACAGGGCGCACTTGGGTAAAATCGCAGATTGTCTGCCACATGAGCGAGAAGAAACAAGTTGCGCTTTCAATATGCGTTCATGGGAGGGTCGTGGGGAAAGTGGGAGTTCCACCCAAAAAGGTGGGAGGATAAGCGCAAAGTGCACCTAATTATATATTCCGTGGTATTTACAAAGACTGTCAGTAAGAGCGCGTCTCTATTCTGCGGGGGAAATTAGTCGCCTCTTAAAAGCAGGTCTAAACCAGCCGCAATCGAGTTTCCTCGTAGACCTTTATGCCGCTGGTGAAATGGCAACAGTAATTTGAGCAAGACGAAGACATAGGCGAGGCTGAAAATATTTTTAACACAAGAATCACACTTTGTCAGTGACCACAACATCATTTAGCGTTACAGATAAAGCAGCCATGCAATATTAGAGTTACTGGAAGAAATCAAAGATGACATTGAATCTCCCACTCAGCGTTCACATTCCATTCCAGCAGTTGTTAAACTCCTCGCTACATTACAAATATTGGCAGCAGGATCATTTCAAACAGTCATAGCATCAGCAGTGGGAATATCGCAGTCTGCACTCAGCCATATCATAGCACAAGTACCGCTTCGCTACAGCGCAATTTACGGTATAGTGGGCGGAGAAAGACGCCGATTGCCTGATGGGTGTCAGGGTTTATAAATACTACGCAAAATGTGGAAGCATAGTGTGCGCTATTACCGAACTCGCATAAACAGACGCAGCGCAAACTGCGCTAGTGTTAGTAAATCTAGCCCAGTGAGAGGTTCAACGTTGTAAAACGAAAACACAGACAATGCCCAAAAACAAGTGCACGGCTATTTTAAAAGGCCCCATGGCATGAACATTTCACTTTATGAGGTTTTTTAAAGTGCCCATATTATGCTAATTTCAGGTTCATAATTGTATTTTGAGGTTGTACCAGAATAGGTTTACATGGTTTAATTTTCTAAAAACACCATATTTTTGTTGTACTGCACATTTCTGCAGATCCTCTTTACATCCTGTGTGTTGAGCTCTCTGTTTTAGCTACACAGTGAGGCATCGCACTTCTATCCCATCTTTGTTGGGAGGCGCACATGTAGTAGCAGTAAGCTAGGTAAGGATCACATCAGCTAGCTGTTTGTTTCTACAACTTCGGTCAGTACAAGGCAGGATTAGCCGGGAGACTTCTTCTAAACGATGGCGCACTTCCAACTTTGCGTGGAATACCTGCAGAACAGGGACATGTAAGTAGTTCTTTTGTAGATTATGGTGAACTAGTGTGTGTTGTAGCAGTGTTTTGCCATTGAGAACGAGCTATGTTAGGCTACGGTTAGCCACCTCGTCTCAGCTTCTGATGTAGAAAGCCCTGCAGATTTTGAACAGCTCACCCAGAGACTGAAGGCAGAAGACATTCAGAAACCGTATCTCACTCAAAACAGCATGGATGTTTTGTTTTTTTCAAGTTTGTATGCGTGTGGAAGCACCAGAGACACAATAATATGGACACTTTAACATTAATATGAGTTCCCCCAGCCTGCCTATGGTCCCCCAGTGGCTAGAAATGGCAATAGGTGTAAACCAAGCCTTGTGTATCCTGCTCTGCCTTTGAGAAAATTAAAGCTCAGATGGGCCGATCTGAAATCTTCCCTTTATTACATCATAAGGGGAAAGGTTACCTCCCCTTTCTCTGCTTTGCCCACCCAGAGAATTAGGCCCACCCATGAGAGAGAGACATCATGGCTTTCAAACGAGCAAAGTGGCAAATGGTCAAGGCCACACCCCCACCCCTCTCCTCCTCAATAGCTTCAGACACAGAAATGGCACATCCTAAGGAAAGCTCATTGTGGGACTGGCTCTAGTGGCTGTAATTCTGCACCAAGGCTGGATTTCGGGAAAGAGACTTCAGATACAGTATTAGGGGACCACTAAGGTCTATATAAGCCATGGTTAGCACTGCTAAGCCTCTGTCATGATTGACAGGTCCTAAAGCATCCCCTGCTTCTTGCAATTTTTAAAATAAATGGGACCATAATTTACTAAATGAACACCACACTGTATTGAAGACTGACTTGAAACTAGCATTTGAGACCATAAACTTATTATGAAAATGTTTACTGAGGTAATAAATCAAGTAAGAAGTAGGGTCATTTTCCCATAGACTTTTAAAAATAACAACTTCTTTTTGGAGCCAGTAGAGTCGCCCCCTTCAGGAAATTAGATAGAATGCAGATTTAAGTCACTTCTGCATTGGCTTCACTTGTCAGACCCGGAAGCCTCGTCCATTATCTTTACAGTCTATGTTCCAAGTGTGTCGCACCTGTAACCATGCCCAACAATGATGTTACGCTACACTGACACACCCTGGAGTACACACAAATACATTCCTGCTGGATGCTGAGAAGTTAAACAAGTTTGGTCATATTTTATATTTCGGTTATCATCAACCATTTCAATGAAAAAGACCCAAACTAACAATTAACCGATCCTATTAACGATTAATAATTAAGCACCGTCTGTATTGTGCCTATATGCCCTATAGTTTATTTCTCTGTACCATAGAGCATTGTTATCAAAAAACCATTAAAAATACTTTAATGAGCCATGCTCTTTCACTAGGTAACATATTCCTTAATTACTATGAACATGGGCATAGTGGTTTATTTTCCTTTTTTGTTACTGCTACCTTCCTACTGCCTTAAATAGAGCACCTAATTTATAAGTATTATTTATTAGTTTATAGTCCCCAACAAACAGTTGTTTACATTTAACATTTATCACCCAAAGCATTGTGCGTTTAGACCTGCAAAGCCTTGCTGCCTTTTACTGCACATTACCACCACCAACTGTCCATATGTGGAATTGTGTGAAACGGGGAGAACAATAACATGTATTACGTCACCGCAGTGCTTAGAATCAACTGGTAGGATAGGGGTTAAAAACTCTGCAACGTACCTTTGAACATCATAAATGAGATCTCCTTTTCAGTAATCAACAAATGATGTTGTCTTTTCTGTTAAGGTGAAAGGAAAAAAATAAATAATTGGGAATATTTCATCTACCAGCTGGATTTTATTAGCAATACAGCCCCATAAAATCATCCAACAAATGCTAAGATATTGTAGAAATACTTAGGTCCAAGAGTGTGCATTGAATTTGATATTAACATGAATAACATATAAGATTAACACTTTCATTACATGTATAAACATATCAGGGGTCAAATTCATGTCTTCAATCTAAATGGGTTCCCAATGTATCAAAGGCAGACTAAAGGTTTACTGTATGTCTCAACACTGTAGTTTGTGATCATTCTGTGCACACTTTCCTGATGGTTTCTAGACTATATATGCATAAATTAATTGTTTGCATCACAGAAGGTTTACATATACATGGCTATTAAATTAGTGAGTTGGATGTAAGGCAGCAATCACCAACTTTACTCACTCTAACTACAGTAACTTGAGTTTAAATACGTCACTCACTTTTAAAACAACAAAGCACTGGAGAGAAAAAAGCCCTACATGCCTGGCTACCATATTAACTTTGAAAAAGTGGAAATTAGCACCACTGATGAACCATGTGAAGAAAGAAGGAGAGGAAACCAAATATGATGGTGGGTGAGAAAAAGCTGACTTTATAAAGCAAGTGGATGTTGGCCATTTCTCATCTCTCATACAAAAGGCTTACAAAAAGCACACACACCCGCTCACACGCACAAAGTGTTCTCACACCAGCTGAAGTAGTGGATGACAGGGGTGACGTGAAGGACAATGAATGATAAAACAAAATATATCTTAAGGTGCTTTAACAATTCTTTTGTTGTGAGAAAAAACAAACAAATCATATTCACCGAGCATGACTAAGACGGATACTGCCGATAATTCCAGGGAGAATATAACATGACACAGTGAGCAGCTTACTTTGACAACAGGGTTAAAAGATGCCACCAAAGTCTGCAGTTAAATGACTCAAGTTCTTTTTGATAAAATGCTATCTAATCCTGCATCTGACTTAAATAATTCAACATAAAACATCATGACACCTGGCATAATTATAGCCCATCAACTATTGTGTATTCGGTCACTCAGCATCTATCTGGACAATGATACAATACAATAACAATCCTTCAAATGTGGGTTTGCTGCTGTTGAAAAATATTAGAAAAACATCCTGTTGTTCCATCCTTTCTGAAATCGTCATAACACAGTTCGACCAGCACTTGTCCTCTAATAAATATAATACCTAAAAAGGTCGGTAACCTTTTTGCATACACTTTTCAAACATGACCAATACCACAGCAAAGCCCCAACAGACATGTTAACGTCTAGTGTGTAAAATCTGAAGTGAAATTTGAGATAAAACAAACACAAAATTGTGTTAAAGTTCCGTTAAAGTGCATCAATCCTAGTGTGACGATGAAGAACCAAAAAGTCGAAAATATTTTTGTGTTCTCTAATACTTTAAATCTAATGAATCAGGTTTAGACAGCAAGTGCAACAGTGTCAATATTTTTCACACTTCCGCATTTGCAATATTTGAAATGGTGGCTTAATAATGATTAATGATAGTCTTTCATATCCCCAAATTCTTATCAACCAATCAATACCTTAGGCAACACAGAACATTGATACATGCACACATTCTTTTCCACACGTAAGTCGGCTGCAATCCCTTCAACACAGTTGGTATACAACACTCCTGCTGACAGAATGCTGTTCTTACAACACTCTCTGCACCGAATGTCTTTGGGGATATCTGTAATTGAACACTGAAATGAAATGTAACAAGTGTTGTTAAGTTTGAGATACTGCAGAAAAAAAAAAAAAAAAAAAAAGGTGATCGTGGTGATCTAACTGCCCTTTATCATTGACCGTTTGCAAAGTTCCTTCGATATCCTTCCATTACAGTCAAAAGTTAAAGGTCACTGACCGGAGCACGACGTTTGCGTTCTCCATGATAGAAAAATAAGGATAAAAAGATAAGATAAAAAAAACAGCAACAACGTTATTTCATAGAAGTCTTCCATTAAAGATGGCTAGTTAGAGCTAAATGTTCTGTCTGTGTGAAGCTGAAGAGCCACACATACACGCAAACACACAACTGCGACAGGTCTTGGGAGGGGGACCGGTGTTGGGAGGTGGTGTCCTGCGGGTGCTGTGGGCGATGAACGTGTCACAGAAAGGGGCGGAGCCACGGCGGGGCGGAGTGGAGTCTGGAATCATCATTATAGCTGCTTCACGTAGTTCCCTGGGAAGGTTCCAAACAACTTGCTCCTTCGGGAGGTTCCTTTCAAAAACAAAGAGCAATACAATGAGATCGTCAGTGCTTCCAAACTCTGGCTGAAGCTTGGCAGCAGCAGTCGCTGATCTTATTCCAGCTCACTGCAGTCTGGAAACCAGCCAAACCTAGAGATCAAACTGAATCGCATGAAAACACCTTCAGAGGGCAAGTTTTTCCTAAAAGAATGTAAAGATTTACACAGCAGCAGATTCTCAGGGCCATCAGACTTACTCAGCTGTGCAGGATAATGTTGACTTAAGTGTGATGTTCTAAACATGTGGTGGGATCACAGTGCCACCTAGTGGCATCGGTTTGTTGATATATTGCTAAATACCCCTACATCACTGTGCCAACCAGACCACGAACCCAGCATATACAGTTACAGCATCTATCTGACCTACTGTATCTGTTCACAGTGAACATCTGTTGCCCAGCTGTTCTGTAAAATAAATGTATCTAGTATCATATCTACACAACCCTGCAGTCTAGGGGTGCACAATATATTGACTCAATATCGTTATCGCAATATCACGTTGCGCGATATTATACCGGAAGTCTCGCGATATTTTGTTTACGTTGCATCCCGCCCGCGATATTACGAATCCCACTATGGCCACTCCAAGACCCGCCCTTCAATAGCGTTCACACACTACTATTGGCCAGGCGTCCATGCTTACATGTACAGGTCCTATCCCCTGACCAATCCCCTAACCTTAACCACTCGAGGTGAAATGCCTAACCCCAACCAATCGAGCTGCTTCGTAGGGCGGGTCTTGGCGTGGCCATAGTGGGATTCGTAATTTTCCGCCGCATCCCGCCCGACATGTAACCAAAGAACAGAAGCAACAAGAGGAGAAACTCAATAGAACATTGTGTTGCATTCGGTCCGAGATGGCGGAGCTGCAACTAGCTGAACTGTTCCATTGCTAGCTGCAGCACAACGTTCTATTGAGTGTAGCCTCTTGTTACGTCTACACTCTTTGATGCACCTCTCGAAAAATACACATCACTTGGTAGCGTTGCAATTCCCCGACTCATTTCCTGGTTTTCCTTCTCCATAAACAACATGAAATCAAGGAGAGGGTTAACTTCTCCTGCTCCAGATTTCCCACCATGTTCAGAAAGAACAGGGGAGACACTTTGGTTCTCTCACTATAACGTTAGAGTCGCTACTCACTCATTTCTTCCTCGCTCTACCACACACACACCGGCTGGCTCGACGCACACACCAGCGGAGAAGTATAAACAAACATCAGCTGCGTGGAGCGCCTTATTTAGGTGCCACTTAAATGCCTGCGCTTCTCTCCGATGATCCAAAAACGGACGTTAGAGGGAACTCAACTGAAACATCGCCGCACGGGAGGCTAGTTAACAAACACTTGGCATTAGCGTTAGCTAGCTAGTTAGCTAGCGCTACACCTGACAGCAGGTGACGTTAGCCTACCGTTAGCTAGCAGTTAACCGAGCATTTTAACAGAGTAAAAAATGAGGTTAAAATGCTGACAGCTAAACGGTGAAGAGTGTGTCTGTATTTCACTTGAGATAACTGTAACACCAGACTGTAGCTGCCGTTGTCTGAAAAACAGCACAGACTGAGCCTCGCCAGCCTCGTGCTGCATTCAAAGAAATTGTAAAATACGCTTTCCCATACAGTGTTTGGCCCATTGACATAGAAGGTTTGGCCCTGGTTTGGCCCATAGACAGTATATAATGGAACAATAGACCCCGTTGCTCTGGACGGAGACCAGTGAAGGCTATTAGAAGCACTTTTCCGGTGATCTCTTGCTTTACTGCGCAGCCTCCAACTGACAGAGACAACGTAAATGTGATTGAGCAACGTGTCTGAAAGTTGTAAGTCTTCTGGTAGCTGTGACAAGAGAAATCTCAATCATTTCCAATCTTACAGAGACGGAGAGCGTAGGTATATGTAAGGAGATAACATAAGCACAGGCTAATTATTGCTAACTAACATGCTAGTTAACATTAGTAATTAAACCTAAACAGCTAATGTAAGTCAAAAGTGCCTGCGAGCTTCTCCTGTACTATACGGTAATTCCTCTACTGTGCGACAGTAAGTCACTTAGTTATGACACAATCGTTAGCTTATCATTACATCTGCTACGGAGCTATAATGTGAGGTACAAGGTAATGGAGCCTTTTATACATTGTCGTGTTTCTTTAGAAATAAACAATGGACAAATGGAGTCTTTAAACGCTTCAGATGTAAAGTTATTCGCAGTCAAGTGACGTAAAAAAAAATGGCGGTCAGTGTAATGCTAACAAGAGGTGATCGCTTCGTAGCAACAAAATGGCGCCATCGGAGGTTCGCGTTCTGAAGCGAAGCTTACCCCCTTGGTTTGGCCTCGCCAGCCTCGTGCTGCATTCAAAGTAATTGTAAAATACCCTTTTCCCAGCCAGTGTATTTTTATTTTGTCGTTAACAGGAATTTACTGGTGAAATAAGATATTGTTATATGTTATTGTTATTAGTTTTTTAATAAATCATTACATTTTGAATATATATATCATTCTTTCAATTCAGGCAAAATTTTAAATGTATTGTTTTAGCACTGGGAAATATGAAATCCATTTTTGATGCGTTTTCCCATAACTTTGGTAATTTTACATATGTTTAAAAATATCGAAATAAATATCGATATCGAAATATTCATTATCGATATCGCAATATCACATTTTTTCAATATCGTGCACCCCTACTGCAGTCCCTCCTCTTACCAACAAACCAGCCATCATCACACTTCTCCATCACATCTACGATGTCGCCCTCCTTCAGCTCCAGCTCGTCCTCGTTGCGAGGCCCGTAGTTGTACACGGCCTGGTACCTGTGTTAGAAAAACTCACGGTGAACGGACACGCTTCTTGATATTCTGCAGTAATGATACTGAACAGTAATTTTATTTTTTCTGTGGAATATGATCCGTTTTTTCTCCTTTATCCAGTATTTTCTCTATCCGTTTGTGTTTAAATGTTAAACCAATGAAACGAATGTAAAAAAAACAAAAAAAACTTTAGAAAGTTAAACTTTTAACATTTTTTAACAACTTAAAACATATTGTATACCTTGCTAAGCCTTCAGTTTAGCATTAGAGTTTGTTTTTAACAGAGAATCAGTGGAATAATAAAATTTATAACTTACGGGTCTCCTCCACCACGGAGTGCGTCCTGAACTAATCGCTGTGACAAAGACAGAAACAGACAGAAAGTTAAAATCTGGTTATTTGTGAGGCTTTTGTTTAGGGTTTGAGGAGGTCAAAGGGAAAGACTTGTCCAATGTTGTCGCTTATGACGAATGAGGTATATTTTCACACCCAGAGGTGTGATCAAATCCTTTAAAAACAAACCAACCAAACACTCAAAGCAGAAATACTACAGTTTCTATTTTTCTAAAAAGGAAAATGACACTGTATTTGAAATACAGCATACATACATACATATGTGTGTAACGATGTGTAAGGATATATGCATGTGTAAGGACACACACACACACACACACACACACACACACACACACACACACACACACACACAGTGTTTGGGTTCACTTAGAAATGTCCATTGCACTCCATTACAGACAGAATACCAGCTGAGATCAGTTGCATTGTTTTTTTTTAACCAATTAAGGCAGCAGTTTTCAGATTACATTATGTGTTTACATAATTGCAAAAGGGTTCTCCAATGTTTTCTCAGTTATCCTTTTAAAATGATATCAGATTAGTAAACAGAATGTGCCTTTGGAACATTGGATGAATGTTTGCTGATAATGGGTATTGTAGATATTGCATTAAAGATCAGCCACTTCTTTCTACAACAGTCGAGAACCATTATCCAATTTATGTAAGCACATAATGTAATCTGAAAACTGCTGCCCTGCTTAAAAAAAACAATGCAACTGATCTCAGCTGGTATTCTGTCTGTAATGGAGTGGAATGGACATTTGTAAGTGACCCCAAACTTTTGACCGGTAGTGTATAGGTCATGAATTATATGGTTACTTATTTCTAAAGATTTCCTTCCTGCGCAGAGACAAGTGTACAATATGAGCATGGTTGAATGAAGACATGCCCCCCTACCCTTCGCCCTCTAATGGGGGACAGATAGGATCTCCGGAACAAGATGGGGCTACGAGGAGGTTTACCACCAACAACTGGATCCTGCTTAACATGCAGAAAGACCAGAAGCAACACACCGATAATCTTCAACAGTAAACGAGTCAACAGCCTTCACTAAGAGCTGAACACACAAGCACAAAGGCTAACGACGTGCTCTAAAACGTAATCCATCAGCATGCCAATGCCAATCCTCCTAAACACACCACAGTACAACCAACATGAGCAAGAACAAGAATGTTTCTGTTGTCCATAAATCATCACTATATCACTTACAGGACAGTGCACAATGTATGTTAGTGTGCAAACGGCGTAGTAGTCTCAGCTATGGCTGCATAAAAAAGGATTATTTTTCATAACTGTTAATCTGTTGACACATTTTGATTAATCGTTTAGTTTCTAAAAATACCAAAAATAGTGAAAAATACCCATCACAATTCACCAGATTGAATTTTTGTCCAACAAAGCGGTCCAAAACCTCAATTTAGAATGATATAAAACAAAAAAAGCATCAAATTGTCACATAATTTTCCTCGCATAAATAACAAACGATTAATCAGATTTGAAAACTTTTTCTGTCAATTGATTAGTTGCCTAATCACTTCAACCATAGTCTCAGCTTCAGTAATGTCAACGACACAAAAGTTAGAGAAAGGTATCATCAGATGAGTTCTTCTCATAGTGCTTGGCACCACAAGCACAATCTACATCAACGCCATCATCTCCACATTCCAGCTTTACCTTCACCTTGGGAGACCTACATCCTGGATGGGGTACAGTTGGGGGAGAGCGCGGAGTGGCGAGGGGAGGAGAGGCGGGTTTAGGGGGAGTCAGGGCGGAAGGGGGAATAGGCGACTCTGAGTTGGGGCAGGACGTGACCAGATGAGACAGACAGGGAGAGCTTGGGGGGTGACAGACAGAGCGCTGTGAGGGAACGTTTGAAGAGGGCTGACAGGAGTGAAAAGGACCTGGTGAGACGGGCGGAGAGGGAGAGACTGAAGGGAGCGGTGATGTCATGAGGCGAGGCAGGGATGGGGGCCGAGGGGAGATAGGGGGAGAGGTAGGGATGGTGTTACGATCCTGCTGTTGTGACTTTGAGAAAGAAGACAAAGGAGTGAAAGAAGAAGTAGAAGATGGAGAAGGAGTGAAATAAGTAGAAGATGAAGAATTAAAGGAAGAAGTGGAAGATGGAGTGAAAGAAGTAGATAATGAAGTAGAAGATAAAGAAGGCGTGAAAGTAGAAGTAGATACAGGAGTCAAAGAAGAAGTAGAAGATAAAGGAGCATAGGAAGAAGTAGAAGTTGAAGAAGGAGTGAAAGTAGAAGATAAAGAAGGAGTGAACGCAGAAGTAGAAGAAGAGGAAGGGGGAGGTAAGGATGTCAGAGGCGGTGGTGTGGAGGGTGAGGGGAGGCCGGGGGGAGGAAACCGTGTCAAAGTGGAAGGAGAGACATCAGCCTATAGAGGTAATGACACACACATCAATTCTGAGTCACAGAAGCTAAATGCTGAGGATTTTTACTGAGCCCAGGAAAGGACGTGGAGAAAAATATTTTAAATGCATGCTTTTAAAAAAACAAGTAAACAGTTTGCTGTGCAATAGTGATAGTTTAAGACTTGAGTGTCCATACAGTTCCTCTTTGATTGTTAATGCACAAATAAAATGTCAAAAACTCCTCCTCACGTGTAAAGTACTTTATCCTTACACTTACATTTGAGATCACTCCCTGTTTACTATGTGGGGCACTATATGAATTATTCACCATTGTGGGTGTGAAATAGACCCACTGTATAGCAGCATCAAAAATGATTTAATAAACATATAGGTTTTTTTTCACAGCAGATGTGTCATAGTAGGAAAAGCACAGGTGTTATTAAAAACATTATCGAGGACTCCATTCTGTTCATGTGTCCCAATAAGCCATGGGAGTGTGACAGTGAGCCAGGACCCTGAAACTGAAGCAGCTGAATGGAAATCAGCAAATATTAAATTTGACAATTTACACTTTCCTACTGTGACATGTCAAAATGTCTTCTGTGAAGAAAAAAAAGGCCTATGGAACACAAAGACTGTTTCGCTCTGCACAGAGTCACATGCACTGCTGTAGATGAGGGTATAAAACAACTGGTAATCTAACACACTCCTCAATCGACATTATTGTTAAGAAACATCTGTCACCATAGATGCCTTGATCATTAAACTGTTTAGTTATATAACATATTACTTCCCTGTAAATGCATCCAGACTTATGGCTACGTGACAAGTACATTGACCTTTGTGTCAAACTTTTTAAGAGAAGGCAAAAGTAGTTCTATTATTTCTTGGATTTAAAACATTTCTCTCCATCTCCCTTCCAGGGCCCTGTAGTGTTGCTCTCAAAGCTCACACCATGCTCTACCTGTGGACTGAGTCTCTCATTTAAACCTTTAATGTCCTCCTCTCTGTCCTCTCTAGCTTCATCCTCTTCCTCAATGAACAACTCAGTATATCCCCTTCCTGTCACCGATGGCGGTCTCTGAGGCTCGACTGGTTGCTCGTTCAGAGTTTTTGAATGCCCTCCCCAAGTGATGGGTAGTGGCTCCATTGTCATAGGCTTGTGAAACTGCACCTCTAACCGAACGCTGCCTGCCGAGTCGCTGGCTGGAGTGACTGCTGCGGGTTTCACTGCTGGCTGATGGGATTCTTCTACTTTTAGTGTAAACCTGCTCTGGGATTCATCGGTTAGCGTAGCTGGTGGGGAATCTACCAAAGACAATCTTGAAAAGTAAGCATCGTCTTTACTGGTAGAACCATCCAGAACCATGGACAACAGCTCGTCATAAGGGTCTTTTACTTGCAGCTCAATATCAGGGATTATGCTGCTTTTGTGTACTTCCACATTTGACTTGTGCCGTGGTGGAACCTGTGTGGGCGACTTTATGGGCTCTGGCACTGTGCAGGACAAAACCTCTGGCTTAAAAATGTGTAATGCTTGGGCTATTCCTTTGCCACTGTTGCATCGCAGTGAAGAGACAGGCAGTCGAGAGGTATATGAGGAATGAGGAAGGGGAGGAGGAGGAGGTGGCTGGGAGAATGGCACGGCAGAGGGGGTGTGATCTAAACTGAGTCTCCCTTCTTTAAAAGGAGGAGTTATGGAAAACCTTTGGGGCAGCATGGCCGCGCCTCTTTGTGACGGCACATTGGGCTCCTGAGCCTTTAGGAAAGGTGTAAGGTCAGTGGGGAGGGGGGGGGTGGTGTGGGCGGTACAGGGGTGGTTGAGAGGGAGCAAGCTGGGGTAGACGCTGACGGGTCCAACGTGAGAGACAGCCACTCGTTGGTGATAGCTTGCAGGTCGAGCCTTCTCAACAGGGGGTGAGGGGAGGGGAGGTCACGAGTAATGGAGGATGGAGGTAGATGGTAGAAAGGCTCCATGAAAGTGAAGTGAAAAAGAAGAACAGTGTAATTTATAAAACTGGAACACAGAGTACACTGTGTGTTTTGTGTATGTATGTATGTATGTATGTATGTATGTATGTATGTATGTGTGTTTCATTTGAGGGCTAAACAGAGCTTAAAAGGCTGTATTTACTCCCTTATGCAGATGATGCATTGACTTATTTATTTAAATATATTAACATAAACTGGAGACATTTATTTTTACAACATGTTACTTTTTGAGTATGTAAAATATTTGTTGGCATTTGTGAGGTTAGTCAATAACCAACACTGACGTTCACGTAAATAAATACCCACAAATTATAAATCAATTCATTTATAAAAGCAGCTCAAAGTGCTTTATTCTAACCAGCACTTTAAAACAAATTGCTGGTTAGAATTGTGTTACTATATTGTATTGGTTTATTGCATTCTATTGTCACAATGTTGTAGTGATTTTCCTACCTTGATGGGTGTAGAGCTTGGTGTCCTGTTGCCAGGGTAACTATGGGGGTCTATGTGGTGGGCAGAGCTCTTGGACGGGGAGCGCTTGACAATGTCAACGTATGACACAGGAAAGATGCCCTGTTTGGTTGTGTCTGGAATCTTTCCCTCGTACCAGTTCTGGTCCACCTGTCTTATCACAATAAGTCTCTCACCCTACACACACACACACCACACCACACACACACCACACACACACACACACACCACACCACACACACACACACACACACACACACACACACACACACACACACACACACACACACACACACACACACACACACCACACAAACACTTCTTAGAGCCACTGGATGGACTTTTTTTGTCTCATGTCTTGCCTTCTACCACTGTATATTTTTTAATGCAGGCAGGATATTCTCAAATTCTACACAGTAACTTTAATCACATCAAACATATCTTCACTGCCTGGTGGGAACCCTGTAACTACATCTGGATGATGACTTGTCTTAGATAGATATTTTGCATCTTTTGAGTTTATACAATCACTTCAAAGTCCAGTAGATAAACTCAAAACAGTAGAGTTCCTCAAAAAGCAAAGGAAAGGTTTCGCCTCGTAATTATAAACCATTACAAAACAAGTTACATTGCAGCTTTTCATTTACACACAAACAATAAACAGACTACCTTTCTGAGAGACAGCTCCACGTTCGTATCAGCATTGAAGTTGTAGCGAGCTACTCCCTCTCCGATCTCTCTGACATGTGCTGGCGGAGGAGGACGAATCGGCTGCTGCTTCTCTGAAGATGGCATCTTCTGTTTTTGCGTGTGCATTAGTGTAAATGTGCGCGTCGAAGGAGTGAAATCAAAAGAGACAAATGACATAAGACACAAAATGGTGCACATCTATGGTCCTCACGTAGTTTATCAGTTGCACACTTACTTCTACATACGATATAGGTAATATCCCAACTCGTCCGTGGTGCTCCCCTTCATACCAGTTGTTGTCTATCTGCCGGATGATGTTCAATGCATCACCCTTCTTAAATGTCAGCTCCCTGCAACACATTCATGTCATCAAAGTGCCAGCACACAGGTGTGAAGAAGACATCAACTGACCATTTAAACCAACACAGCTTATTTCATGTAAACATCAGCCACTGAAGCAGAATGAAATAAGACCAAGTACAGCAAAAATGAGCTTTATTCATGCATATATTTAAAGACTGCATAAAATAAATCAGCGGAAGCCATCCAGGTGTGGTGGTTAGGATGTGACGATAAAGTTATCTTAGAAAGCAAAAGAAACTTTGACTTTGAGAAATGCATAAGTATCTGAAATCATAACATTGAATGCAATGAGTCGAGATGTGATAAGCAGTTAGGCATTCGTGCTTTAAAACTCGGCTTCCTCGTCCAAGCACTGTGCATTTACTGTACTCACTTAGCTGATTGTGCCTTAAAATCATAAATGGCTCTCGCAGGCTGTTTCTGATGGAGGAGAGAGAACAGAATAAGTTGTGTCATCTGTTTATGGGAGACCTAGGAGATGAGAGTGAGAGAAAGAAAGCCGGGCAAAACATAAAATACAGCTTTTTTTTTTTATTTGTGAAAAACTTTAACAGTGCTGTGCTAAAGACAAAAAATAAAGTAGCCTGTTGAGGTTCAATCTGAACTATTTTTATAGTGCCAAACACATCAGGTGTTTTTTTTGAATTATTTTAAAGAAATAAATGATCTATTTAGTGCTCCTAATGAAGTGCACGTTTGTGTTGAGAATACTAGCAATCAGCTTCAGTGTTGTACCTCTCTGTCAGGAGTAGGTCTTCTACTCTGGGGTGTGTGGCGTCCATCCGTGGTGGAATAACACCTGGAGACATCCTGGTCTGTGATTAGCAGAGACATAAGAATGGTCATGGGAGTTACCATAATAAACACAATCATGCCCCATGCATGCTCATAATACAAAAACATGCTTTGGGAAAGTTCTGAATGGTACAGTGATGACGCCATTCCAACAGGTAAATGAGGGAATAAAAGCTCAGGGTCAAAAAGTGTGTTTTATTTCCATTATATTGGAAAAAACAAGGTGATTGCGATACCCACAGTATGACACATGCAGTCCAAAAGATCTGCAACGCAAAATGAAACAAGGGGAATACAGCCCAAAAATGACTAAATATGATAAAACCATTTATAAACATGAACATAAGAGCAAATGGCTTGAATACGATCGTGGGATTACAAAACGAAATCTGCAAAACAGATAAATGTTACACCCAAAACAATAATATAAATACAAACAAACCGATGAATATTCACATTTATTTACTCCAACCGGGGTAATATACTGTAAATTCTCAAATATTTCTTTACCTCAATTGCAGACTGCTCTCTGATTTTCTCTAACAGAAATATTGTTGCCCTCACCATTTAATTCAAATTTTCCCTACTTTGCCAATTTTTTTTCAGCATTAAGCTACTGTCAAGCAGAGACAGCATTTTCTGCAATGTTTCAAATTAGGTTTCCAGTAACACAAAGGGCTTATCTTCCCATTTTAGAAACAGACATTTAATGTGAAACTTCAGCAGGAACAAGTGTTTAGTCCATTAATAGGGCCATCATTTTAACACCTGATTTTACATGAGAATTTACAGTAAACAAGTCTTACTGAATGTCATACAAATATATAGAAAAGCACAGTCACGGATGTATCTGCTGACCAATGAGTGGATGAGAGGCCCATGCAATACTGAAAGATATATTGAGGTAAATGTATGTGGAATATGTATGCATGTATATGTGTGTATGTTAATGCAGAAAAAAAAACTATGTGCAGGTTTGACAAAGTGTACATGTGCATATTTGAGGTGTGACATGTGTATCATCTCCACCTGAATAACAGAGACCATTCCCATTGCCCTGCTCCTCTCCATATTCATTATTGTTTGAGGAGTCTGTGTGGCGTCCGTAACAGGCACTGATTGGTGACTGCAGCCGTGGTGTGGAGGGATCTTCTCTATGTGAGGCATACCCAGTGGGGTTCCCATCTGGGTACAAAGATGCAGAGGACTGACCCCCGTGCCAACACCCCCTCCTCCCCCGCAATGATGAGCTTCGTTCAGGCACATTTGGCAGCAGTTCGGCCAGTATTCTCCTCAGAATGCTATCATCAGGTGCCCTAGTTCCTCTATGGCCTCTCTCTGCTTGAATGTGCTCGTATATGTCTCTCAAGGCTGCGTCTAGTGCATCATAAATGGCCTGTTTGGACTTGGGTCTGCTACCTCCATCTCCGCCACCACTGGTTCTTCTAGAGGTAGGTGGTGAGCCCTTTTTCCTGCGGAAAGGCACTGGGCTGACCAGGAAGGCCAGCTTGGACATCGCTTGCTGGGACTGTGAGCTTTGGATTTGGGAATGGCTGCTGCTGCGGCTCTGTTGCGAAGGTCTCTGGAGCTCCAGGCGCGCTCGCTCTCTCTCATGGCGCAACATGGTTGTGAAACGGGTATAAGAGGCCGGGCAGCGCCCTTTGCAAGAGCTGATGAGGTGGCGGTGTTGGTAGCCCTGGCTCTGGCCTAGACTTTGGTGTCCAGGGTGGTGGTGGTGATGGTGGTGGTGATGACGGAGGTGGTGGTGGTGGTGAAGGGTGGAAGAGCCGTACAAGCTCTCAGAGGAGGTTAGTGAGCAATGGTCAAAGTCACTCTCACTGCAAAATGAGGAGCCCTCCACCTGGATGAAGTCACTGAGGTCTGATGCAACAGCGTCTTGTTCACTGTCAGAGTAGTCTTGGTTGGCTTGTGGGCCTCGGGGAACAGGAGGAGCAGGAAAGGCCCGCCCAAGACCGGGCTCCGGTCCAACACGAGGCTGGCCCTCAGGTGGGCTACGAGGTCGATGCAAGTGAGCCATGGTGTGAGGTACTGTTCCACTGTGGCCATTATTGTTATTATTGTCTTCCTCTAGTAAAGATTCTATTGAAAAACGGCGTTTTGGAAAACTGGGTGTGCCACCGCCACCACTGCTGGCTCGAGATGACGAGCCACCTGGCGTGGTAGTGCCCGAAGGCACCTCACTATCACCCAAGTTTGGCATGGATTTGGACTTCTGAATAAGGCGCTCATATGCAGAAATGCGGGTTGGCACCATATCGCGTGGCACCTCCATGCCCCAAGAGGGTGTCCAAGGAGAGAGGCGATGCCGATGCAGGTGAGGTTGGCGCTCTAGCTCCAGGATGCGAGTGCGAACCGAGCGAATTACGTCAGACGGGATTAGCTGAGCTCGGTCGATCTGGTGCATCTTACGATAGAGCTGGAGAAAGCCCGGTGAATCGTGTGCCCGTCGCCGGTGGAGTCGAGGCAGTGAGCGAGTGGAGATGGATCCAGTCGAACCTGCGGGATTCCCATCACAAACCAGTGACCCAGCACTTTCTGAGCGGGTGGCGTTGCGCCCGCCTGAGCCAGAGTGCCCATCATTTAGTAAGTCATCACAGCTGCGTGACTTGAGCTTGCCGGGGATGGGTGTTACCTCCTCCACACTGCTCCATGCCTCTGCATCCTGGCATTTTATCGGCCAACTGTTCTTACAACAGACAGACTGCTTGGAGGAGGAGCTGCCTTCCTGGCTGGAATCCTCATGGCAATGGACAGGGTCAGAGGGGACGGGGGGCAGATAGGGGCGCTGATAAGAACCTGGGGAGTTTAAACTGTTTGGATACATGTTGCATGCGTCCCCACCTTTCAGATGTCCAATAGAAAGCAGCGTGGTGAAAGAGAAGAAGGAGGAAAGCATATTAAGCAAATATACCCAGCAAAGGGTGGAAGAACGGGACAGGGAGAAGAATTAGGAGAGATAAAGGTGGAAAAAAAAGATGATTTGATGTGTTTTCTTCAGACTTCCACCAATACAAATCACGGAAACTTATGACCACATCAGACAGACATTATATTGTGAAAAACACAACAAATGACAACAAATCTTTGATTTTCTGGTGATGTGGTAAGTACAGTACACCCATATGATGACAGTCTGGGGAAGAGAAGGGAAAAGAGAAACACAAAAAGAGAGAGAAAAAAAAAGTGAAAAGGAGGGGTTTGTGTGTATATGTGTGTGTACCTTTGGCTCTGGAGGGTGAGGCTGGTGAGGAACGAACCACAGGTCTCTTTAAGCTGCTGCTGGGTCTGTGGGCATCCACTGGTTTAGGGGAAGTTACAGCTCTGCTCCGAGACTGGACATTCACTTGGGAACTTGACGGCTCAGACTTCCTTCTCTTCCTGTAGTCGCTGGCAGCACTGCAGCACAGTCAGACATTAATGAGTTTGCAATAGGCAAATTGAATTCAGGTACCATCAATGTTTTGTACATTCTATTTACTATATTTCCTGTATTATCAGTATACAAACAATGTATAGACCAAAATGAAATAAGTTTAATTTAAATGTATTTTATTTAGGATTTAAACAAGTTTATGGTGTTTAACATCTGAAATCACCTTCGTGAACTGTGTAAAAACAGTATAAAACATGATTTTTTCCAAACCATAAGAGACAAATGAACTATACATAATATTGGTACGGTTAAAAAAAAAATTTTATCCAATTTTGGGAATTTTCATGTCAGCTTTTTCATGGTCATTTGTGGACTCATTTTTAAGTATTATTCAAGCTCATCCTACTAAAAGCTTGGCTATTATCCGTGTGTAAGAAAAGATGAGACAACAGAGTTGCTGTAACTTCTCTTATACCAAATGTCTAAAACCCCAATGGGCTTTCTGTTCAAAACAAACACACTCAATGTCACTTACATAAATTGCATGGCCTATTCATCTCATCCCTTTTCTGCCCTTTCTTAACTGCGGAAAATGCGACTGAATAAGCAGGCCATTGGTGAATGGGAGTAGGACGAAGGGAGGAAGAGGGGTCGGGGTGGGGGGGGTTGAGGGTAAGGATAGGAACTGAAAGGCAGAATCAATAGGTTGGCTGGGTTAATTTATTCTGGTTCAGTTAGTGAAAGGGAGATGCAAAGTGCCCTGCTTCAGTGACAAAAGCAAATAAAGACTAACACTAATCCTTGCAGAATCTCCATTAATTACAGACACATTGGCTTTCTGCACCAGAGTCAAGGCAAGAAAGAGCAGTTTTGATTCCCTGCTGTCTCACAACAAGGACCACGGCTGTTGAGAGGATGGGGGAGGGGGAATGGGGGTGATGCGGAGGAAAATAAAAGAAACAGAGGTTACCTCGCAGGTCTCTCCGGAGCCTTGTCAGCAGGAGCGATGTGCAGGGATGTCTGAAATAGGACAGACAACAAAAGAGAAAAGTCAGGTCCGCAAGAACAAAGACTCGAGGCAGAACAGCTCACAATGCACAGCCTGCATGCGGTTGTTGCTGTGCCACACTCAAAACGCTCCCCCAGCGTTAGGTGCGATGGATGCTGGTTCCACGTGGCACACCTGAGCAAGAAGAGGCCTACCGGTGTAAGCTGTGAAGATAAATTCCTGCTCTCTCTTGGGCTGCTCTGGAGGATGATGGCAAAGGTGATATAGCAAAGGATGTTATGAGCTGAGCTCAGGGGGCAAATGCTGCCCTGCAAAATCCGGCATGGATCAGCTGGAATGGGTCTTAGTGGTAAGAAATGGGCGATACACTTGCAAAGGTCTCTCTGAGGATACGCTAACCATCAAATACCATCACACAATGTTGGAAACAACAACACGATTTCCAGTAAATTATACAATAGAATCCGAAGCAAAGAAATGAACAGCATTTCAAAACTCTATGTTCAACAGCCTTCACAAAGCAACATCATACTCATTTTATGGTAGATGGCTGATATGGTAACATGAGATGACACGGACATAGTGCTACTAATTTTAAGCAATCATATCTCACATTTTTCTAATCAATATAGATTTCAATTCCTACGACTGGTTAGAAATTGTGAGATTAACAACACTACTGGAACACTCATGAATGTGAGATTACCTCAATGCGCTGGCGAGCGGAGATGTCTGGATTATAATCCAGCCGTTTTTTAGGAGGCTTGGGCCCCAAGCAGCAGCAGTGAGTAGCAGGAGGAGGAGGAGAGGAGGAAGAATAGGAAGGTGAAAATGAGGTGAAGTAGGAGAAGCAGTGGTGACATCATGGGGAGAAACAAAAAAAACAAGAAACATGTGGTAAGAGTGACACCAGTTAGAGAATCCGAGTAACCAGAGATGGACTAGTTCCCAAACGTTGCACATCTGCTTTGAATGTACAATGCACATCTACATACACTCAATACCACACTAACACACACACCTACATGTTATACACATTCATTCTTATGCACAGTCTAGTCTATTGATGCTTTAATCCTAGGCTAATCTCAAAATGGCAACATTAAAACTACAGTATGTCAATGCTATAACAAATTAAGCCTACTACACCAACCTTTATAAAACACACGCATGCTGTGCGTGCGCACACACACACACACACACACACACACACACACACACACACACACACACACACACACACACACACACACACACACACACACACACACACACACACACACACACACACACACACACACACAGAAATGTGCCCATGTACCACACACATGCAGAGTGTGGGAGCAAGCTGTGAAGCAGAAAGCCGAGTGAAGCACAAGCTGCAGTGTTGTGTTTATTTGAGAGTGCAATGGATTGCACTTTCAAATGTTGTGATTTAGTGCTGGTTTACTAGTGCAGATAAACTATTGTTCACTCAGTCGGTCAAAACTCCTTGCGACTTGTCAGCTCAACATACACGCAAACAATGAACTTACCGTGAGATTCTGTCCTAGCTGGACCAGTCAGTGAAAGTAGCAAAACCAAACCATCTACACTCTAAGGGCTTATTCAGTGGTGTGAAACATTCTAAATATTGCAGGTAGAAATCTCAACACACAGCCCAACATGACTCTGGGAAGTCATGCCAGCTCCAGATGTGACATTTTCACCTGAACATTTCGAATAAGCCCAACAAATCATCACCTCATGTCGTGCCCTGGCATGGACAGAGGCATGGCACGTTGTAAATCAGTCAGCTTGAGGTAATTTGATCCCAGATCTGTGGCTAGAGGCAAATCCTGCCCTGAGCCACTAGGACGTTATTACCACCTACATCCAGCAGAGGGCACTACAGCATTTAGCTTGTAATTATGCAGAGCATTGCTCCAGGGAAAGTGAACATAAACAAAACTACTAGCAGACATGAATAAATAATCAAATGAATAAACGGGGTAAATAAAAGGCTGATTGATTGATGTTAGCATGTGCAAAGAGATGTTGAAGAAACTGCACAGACTCAGACTGTTATGCAAAACAAAAGGATATTAGTTACCATTTATAAATCTGACCTATATATATTGCATATGTCAATGTTATGATTGATTGATTGACTGTTCTGTGCAGCTCTACCGGCCAAAAAGTCAGCCATCTTAAGCATCTGGAGCACACTGCCTTTTAAGCGATTTTTTTTTTTTTTTTTTTGCAAGATGCAACACCAACCGGAAATAAAATTATCCAGGTCTGTGCGTTAACATTTCAGTGCCTGCTAGCCACAAGACCAAAAATCCCAGCAACGCAGAGACATAACACAGCCTGTCACAAGGGTGGGGGGGGAGAAGGGGGGTCACAGCACCCAACAAATACCACATGCCCAAACAACTAGCACCACCCAGTCTATTGGTGGAGGCATAAAAAATAAAATCATGGGTGGAGCGTAGAAAGTGGGTGTATGCCTACGGCAGGGTTGTGGTTGAGGGAGTAGCTATGGCCCTGACTTACCGGCCGCCCAAACTCCAGCTCGGAAAAGAACTTATACCAAGGCTCGTTCTCTAAATCTATGTCATCATAGGTCTGGGAAATCATGACAGTGAGAGAGGAGGTAGAAGAAAGACAGAAGAAAGATAGTGTGGAAAGAAGTCACACACAAAGAGAGACATGGAGCTCATGGTTAGGAATGGGCAAAGGTGGCACAGGGAGATGGGCACAGGATGAAGATTTAGACTGGCTCATGGGGACGAAAGCAGGTGATGCAAAAAAACTATTTACTACTGACAAATCCTTCACTACTTTAATTAGTTTGACAGTAATCACAAAACATGAAGAAAACCAAACTATTTGGTAGGCATAGGCAGTGTACAATAGTGCCACATTATAGTATAGTATACAGTGTATAGTAATTAAGCTTGTATACACTAAATAAGCAAAGTTTAACTCTTGTCACCATTGGGGACTGAAGAAGCAGACAATTTTAACACCTAGGCCTTTTTAAATTGATATTCATTAATTTCATATGCATAAAAAAATTTAAGAGGGCTGTAAATCCCATGACAGAATCTCATTACCACTGCTTTATTCTCGGCCATAGCACAAGTGACAGATAATGAAAATCAGCATGTTACTTTGAGCATTACTTATTTATCACCCAATCTCATTATCCACACCTTTGTGTAGGCTCAGTGCATATAATACTAAATGCAGTATGGCAGAGTAGCAGGCCACATTCTCACCAGAGGTGCTCATTATAATTAAGAAGAAGTGGACAGGGCATATATTGAAGAACTGTTTGGAAAAAACATGAGGGGTTATTCACATGGGTGTACAGTAAGTTTCCCTTCTACATTGCAGTATGGTATCACAGTCAGCCAACCAACCAACCGAGCCAAGTGCTGCCAGCTTCTATACCTTAATATACCTTATATAGCTGATCAGAGTTACAATTCTGACTACATTTTTTGAGTTATTGTGTGATTTTTTTGATTAACAGGTAAAACATCAGCGAGGATAGTGTTTCTAAATAAGAAAATTACCATAGGTTTTTATTGTACTCTTTTAAATCTGATTTATGCGGGGGTTTTTTTTTACTTTGTGTTTCTTTTACATCCTGTCTTAATGCCTTTTTTATGTCATATGTAAAGCACTGTGAATTGCCTTGTTGTAGACAGTTTTAAAAGCGGATTTACAAATATTTAGAGTTTAGGACTTTCATATTTAGGCTCGACGGCTGCCATCCAATTTTACTATTTGCTAAAATGTTATTGGCTGGAAAAAACAGGTTCTATTCTCCACTATGTTTTGTATTTGCATGGCATTTAAACGACGGACAGATTCCCCTTCAGGAAGCAGAAGTTTATCTCTGCTGATGTGACATGATGAAATAGAACGCCAAACACTTCCTTTGTATCACAGAGAGATAGATTTCCATATTAAATCAACCTGCAATAAACGGTGTCAGATGGGATGTAAATATTTAAATGCAACACAGTTAGACAGGTAAGCCAAAACAATAGTTCCTTCTGTGTGGCAAGTTAATCATCTGCTCTTTTCTGTTGCATGTTTAAACCAACAGCTTTCTCTCTTTTACACACTTCACAGTGCCCTGTAAGTCAAGAGAGTCAAGAGGCTTATCATTTTAACTGTAGAGATGATGCATTGGTTTACTACTCTGTCTGCTCTTTCTAACCCCATTCCCACATTGAAATAGAGTTTTTACGGCAAATGAAACACTGCCAGGAGACGTTTTGTAGGTGTTGTGGTGTTACATCTCTCTTGCTAAAAAGAGAATTCAGCTTCAAGATAAATGAGTCACCCTGTAAAAAAAAGCGAGAGCCTAGAGCAGAGACTGCCAATGATGCAAGTACTGTGGATGCATACAGAAAAAAAGGAAATTAAACGGATTGCCAGAACATAAGTGGACACCAAATGGACACCACGGAAAAGGATGTTTTTGGGTGCCATTTCTTACCTTGAAGAGTGGAGAGTAAAAAAAGCTTCTGAACAGACAACATATATAAAGAGCCTGAGACAGCCAGCGTGGGTTCACTTCTATTCTCTATAGCCTTCTCCTTTAATTGCCTTATCAGGAACTGACTCATGCATTATTTCCCTGAGAGCTCTCTGCAGTCATCACATCTGAAATCTTTTTTTATCTTTTCCCACATAACAGACTCCTCATCTATAACACATTCTCCATTATCCTGTTCTTTATCTCAGATACCTTATGTCTATTATTTTTGCCCTTTCTCTACACAGTAATTATCTCTGCTGTCTGCTTTGTCATTCACCTCACACAGAGTGAACAGCAAGTACAGTCACTAGAGGATGCAGCACTGGAAACCTTTGCTTTTTTTAACGCCCACACTGTGTCTGATGGAAAAAAAGTCCATGTAAAAGCCCATAATGTGAAAATGCATTAAGTAAGAAAGGTAAAAGGGCTTGTGACTCTATTCTAAATTTGACCATTTAGTTGTTTTTCTCATCTCTGCAGTGTTATTTCCCTTTCAATGTTTATTCTTTTACCTCTTCAGAAATGGACTTTCTATTTAGCTCCAAAGTGAAGCAGAGCAGCAACAGAATTCATCGTTTACTGAACAATCAAGAGCAACAATAGTAACAGAAACCCCTTCACTGTCAATCTAATAGAAATAGAAGCACGCATCACGTCTGCTGAATGTTATAAAGAATACATTTTACAGCCTGAGCTGATTCCAGATTGGCTCCAGGCTAAAGGCCTCACAGGTTAATCAAACGTAAAGGAGGGCAGTACTGGGATGATGGCCACCAACCCTTCAGTGGATTTTAACAGGACAATCTCAGAGTTCCTTATAATCGAATGAAATAACATCTTTAAAATATACTCACTGGTCTTTCATGCTCCAAAATAGAGGACTTTCCAGGCTCATACTCAAAAATACTCTTAGGCTCTGCGCGGTACTTTCGTGTGTCCACTTTCCTGTTGGGAGGACCCCATTCATTCCTGGTGCAAGAAAAAACCAAAACATACAGCCAGAGCCTGAGTTAATGAATCCTTCAATGATATCTTTTAGCACAATTTTAAAATTAATATAATTTAAGGTGGCTCCAAAAAAGAAAATTCACAAAAAGCACATAAACTACTATAATAAATATATAATCCATGCCATTTATAAGTTCACGTACATAACAAGTAGTGGAGATTTCAATGTCTTTTTGATTGCTTATACAACCATGATTGAGTGTCAGTATTTAATAACTAATAAGGTGTAATTCAGTAAGGAACACTATTGTCATAGATGTAACCTAAATGCTTGGCGCTGATGGCTCTGCTCTTGACAAAGCTCCCTGGACTAGCCAAGCAGCATGCTAAGCTGAAACAGGGAGCACCATGCAGAAACCCCCATGGGTAAAAAAAAAAGGCAAAAGAAAGACATTGAAAACCATTTTAAACTTTGAGTCATGTCAGGACTCTGAACCAGGAAGGTGGAGGCTGTGGTGGTGGAGGCAAAGCGTTGCCAGCAGCAGCAGTGAGGGAGTGAGTGAAGCGGGGACCAGTGAGGAAGGAGTCACATCTAAAAAGGACCACCTTGATGTGAGAATGGCTGTGATTGGTGCGCGTCTGACAGGAATGCTAATTCAATCAGCGGGTGTATGACTTCCAATGCCAAGCTTAATTAAACGAAAGAGATAAGACAAAACTCGTCTTACGTGTCAGGGGAGTCTCTCTCGCGGTCACTGTCTCGGGCCCTGAGCTGGAGGAGAGACGGCATGGGTGGAGGTGGTGGTGGGGGTACAGGGGACGGCGAAGGCTCCCGAGGGCCCAGATGCCCTCCGTTGTCCGAGGGACTTTTGGCGAGCGGCCTGTACGTATGTGTCCGGGGAGCAGGGTGGGCCAAGGTGGTGTTAGATGACAGGCTGTAGTCATCTGTTAAGGACAGGACAGAGGAGACATTGGAGGGAGAAGTACTGAGGCAGGGCAAGCGGGACGAGACAAATGGGTTGGGAAGAAATGACTGATTGTGTGACAACTTTAGTTATATATAAAATAGGGATGCACCGAACCCAGAGTTCGGTTCGTAATTCGGCAGAACTTTGGGCTTTTTTTCGACCGAACCGAACGGTACCAAAGAGAAGTAACGAGAGGCGAAACTCGATAGAACGTTCCATTGCAAACAAACGCACCCATGACAGAGCTGCAGCTCCGCCATCTTGGACTGAACTATCTTGTTACTTCACTACTCTTTGCAGAGTTACATGGTCGACGTAATGACGTAGTTGGAGCTAGACGGAATGCAGTAGCAACCTAGCAACGGCAGTAGGCTGTGACTGAGAAAGTGAAAATGGAACTTGTGAGCAGAAAAAGTTGTTGTTAGGCAGTACTTTCAGTCAAAAGAAGGCGATTCAAGTCGAGCTACATGTTCAAATTGCAATGCCGATTGGTCTCGGGGTGGCAAGGACCCTAAACAATACACAATATCGCCGCTGTTAAGACATTTGCGTATGAAACATCCAAAAGAATACGAGTTGTGCATGAAGGAATCTCCAGACAGCAACTTCAGGTACGGCAAAGGAAGGACAGTCACAGCTAAAAACTTGTGTTAACCAGACCGAGCCTCTCCCAGGCTGTCAGCTGTTTTCTCGGTAAATGAGTCTTACCGAACGGCCGGCTGCTGCTCGTTAGCTAACGGTAGCTTTCTAATTCCACCAACCCAACATGCCTTCATCATACACGGGTTAGCGAAAGTTTGCAAAACAAAATTGTCACTCATCTGGCGATAGCGATGTACTTTCCTACGATGTGAATAGAGCGTGGGGGTAGCCTACTTTATGGGATTATAAATCTAAAAGGCTAATATTTTGGATATTGGTTGGATCTTGAGATAAGGTAAACATAGGCCTTGTCAAAAAAAGTTTTTCCCACTTGTGTGCCAGGCATAATGTTGCCTATTAATGTGTTTACTGTGTTAAGAATGGGAGTAGGGTTCGGTTCGGGGTTTGGCAGAATCTTAAAAAGTGGGTTTGGTATTCGGCAGAACCCCAAAAAATCTGGGTTCGGTGCATCCCTAATATAAAACAAACTCTCACCATTGTTTATGACAGCATATGTTGCATTGTATGTGTCAGAATAGTCGTCGTCTAAAAAGAAAAGGAACAGAGTGATGGGGATAAATGCACAACCATCATTTATGGTACAGAGGGTACAAGTGTGTAGTTTCCTCTCCTGGGAGAACAGCACCTTAAGTCAGACTGAACACAGTCAGTTACAAAGTAGTTTCCAATAGTGACCAAGTATCAAAACCACCCAAGCAGCATCAACTACTTCCCCTCTGTTAATCCACAAGCTCAGCATTTCTCAAACTATTGTATTTCCAACATATCTATTTTTATTTTATTTTTTTTTAACAGTAGCAGTGTATTAACCATATTTTGTCATAACTACGACTATTTGATTCTGGCTGAATTCAAAGCTGCTACGTCTCTGCAAACGAGGGAACTGCGCATTTTTTTGACTCTAAGTCTACAGGGGGTTACACAAAAGACAGACATTGGTAGGAGTGGAAAATTGCTTTATAAATTCACTGAGAATATGTGAATATTCAGAGAGTCATGGGAACTCTCTAAGATGCATCAAAAAGATAATCACAGGCCTGTAGATGTTTTTGCACTTTATAACAAACAAGCTCAGAACTGACTGTGTGATACCATCAAGCCCATAAAATTACAGCATATTTCCCAGGACAGCTCTGTGTCTATTAGAGGTTGCTCTCAATTCCTCCTCCTCTACAGATTCTCTTGCTCTCATCTAATGAGTTCTGGCTCTGAGGTTCTCTGGGTCTTTTGGTTTAACAAAAAACAGCATGCACAGACACACGGAAATACACACATACGCAGGCGTACACAGCATGCAAACATTGGCCAATTCCTCTCATGTCTGGTGATCAAATCACATTCAAATAATGGGAAAGTCCTGCCTTTCAGTGTGATTCAGTGCAGACCTACCTGCTTTGTGAACCTTGTGGATCTGTTTGAACATAGTTTTGTACCAATCCTTAGGCCTATCCACTGTCTGTGGAGAGAGAAACAACTGTAAAGATGTATGTCCCGCGAAATGCAACAGAATCTGGATAGCTGAAGTTAGAAAGTAAAAAGGGTTCCCACAGTTTTATGGGACAGAGTACTTACTGAGTAGAGAAAAACCACACTCTCAGCCTTTCTAGAGATCCATATTTCACTCACAGATAATTTAACTTATGCTGAGACATGAACACATTATTTATAAAGATTAATCGTTTGAGACACTCTCCATACGACTTGAGGGTGACTAAAATCTCCTTCTTACCTATACACCATACATAATCGTGTCAGGAATCAATTGCATCAGACTATTTAACAAGAAACAAGTCTGAAAAGTAAATTACATGCTTCTCACAATAGCATCCAAGAAATCTATTGAAAATACAGTAATATGAAAAATACATTTTCCTGTGTCCCTGGTTTAATTGTTCCCTTATCTCTTGTAAAATATGTATGTAGCAAAGATTTTTTTATTCTTGAGTAGGTTTTATATATATATATATATATATATATATATATATATATATATATATAAAAAACTGATTGAATGCATCCAATCAGATGTGATTTTTGGCGACGAGCTAACCCATCATAGAAAACAACCGGTGAGTGTTGGATCGTGGGCTGTAGTAGCTAGCAGAGTGATATGCCATTGTAGAATGTATTTGGATATCAGTTGGCAAAGAACATTTCCAAAGAATGTGGTTGATGTCTAATTTATGCATTTCGCCCTTCTCCTCCTCCTCCTGATCAACGCAGGTGAGGGAGGTGGAGGTGGAGGCTAACAGTCCTATGTAGCTCCAAGTTGCTTCATATTTTCTAGAACATTCCCACTTTTGAGCAATCCAAACAAACCTATTGGATTTGATTTCAATCCCTCTCGCAATTATGACCTCATCTACATATCCCGTTTGGTTTTGGAAAAAGGTCACAGTACAGAAGATAAAGACTCTCAGACTTCTGTTTCACTGGGACTTAAAGAGAAATACAGATGTTGCATTTTTTTTGTTGTTGCTATTTTATAATTTCTTAACAACAACGAAGTGAAAGAAACTGGATGCTTTATCATCATTGAAAATAATCTTCATGTGTGTACAGTGGATATTTCAGCTTTTAAACAATACTCACTATATAAATCGCCACAATATCCAAACATAGTGTAGAGCCAAAATAGCCAGATAAAGACACAACAGTGCTATCAGAAACTTGATAAACTAATATTGCAGTTTGTTTTGGTACAAGTTTGGGTGTGCGTGTAAGGGTGATTGTGCCTGCTTTCAGAAATCAATGTCAGCCGGTTTGGTTTTGCAGCATAGAGGATACAGAAGCCATGTTGCTACATTTCCAAAGTGGGAACTCCTGGTGCTCCGCCTGGAAAATCCAGGAGAAACCCTGGTATGTGTGTCTTTGTGTATACAGTATAGATCTAACATCCACTTCAAAAAAGTGCTATCAAATGGCTGAGAGACTTAATCCTCCCTTTATTCAGTAGCGCTAAACACTGTGTCTGGACTCTGGTCAGAGAAGAGGCAGTTTGGCTCCACAGTGAAGTAGTGTGTGTGTGTGACCGAGCATGTAGCATTGGCACGGCCAAGAGACGGACCAATTACCACTCCTCTCTCCATGGTTACCAAATAAAGTGCCCACAAAAATGTTTGTCCGCTCACAACAAGGAGCATCTGTTTTTCTTCTATCCAGCTTTTTTTTTTTTTCTTTTCACCTTTTTTTCCTTGCTTTTATTGCTCAAATTCTTCCTGTGGCTCTCTCTGGTTCACTCATTCTGTGGTTGAACATGTCCTGCTTTAAAGGCCGCTCTTCAAGAAATGGATAACTGAGTGAAGTGTTAATACATGAAAAGCCTTAACAGAGATAACGCACAGACACGCACTTAGACAAGTAAGCAGCGACGACCTTGCAGTGCTAAAGCAAAGACCTTCACTGAGCTCATCTTTATAACTAGCACACAGAGGGAGAGTAAAATAGATACAGAGAGATGGTGAGAGAGAGACAGAGAGACAGGGAGACAGAGAGACAGAGAGAAAGGGCTTTTAACATGGGGTCAAAAGCTGCTGACAGCTGAAAGTAATCCTCTCTCGTGAGCCTGATCACATATCAAGACAACAGAAAAGGGTCTCTCAGACCTTCCTGTGCAACACAAGAGTACCTAACGTACGTCTGGTGCACAGCAATGTGTTTAGCCCTATGTACGTTTGACCTCACCGTGCGGATGGCGATAGGGATGCCAGAGTCGTCCACGGGGCCGATGCCTTCATAATGAGGAGCTTTAATAACGGACACCTTCTTCTCTTCTTCTGAGAAGCGGGCAATGGGCACAGTGCTCCTGATGCTAGTGTGGCCCAACACCACGGACTCTCTGGTAACTGACTCGCTGCCCTCTGGATACAAAGAGAGGAGAGAAAAGAGAAGTCAAATATATATCGTAATCAAATAGAAAGCCAAGTTCGGGCATCAAAACCAGCTGAACAAGCAATGAACCATTCCTAAAATGAATTGCTCTTTTGTATGCCTCCAGATTGAGCAGTACAAGAACAAACATTATCTCTGTTGTACTAATTTCATACTGTGCTCCACAACTAAATGGTTCTATCTTCTACTAATAGGTATACACATACAGTATTGTATCCTGGGCTTTGTAACACATACATTTACCATTAACTATGTAATTAATATGGGTACTGATTAGGACAACAATTCACAAAGATCCCTTTATGGGTCCTTTACAAGATTTACAGTTTTTGAGATTCTTAGCACTTCAACCATTTCAGAGCAGGCTATATTAACACGATATACAATTTATTTGGAGGTCTTTCATGTTCATGTGCATTTGTGGGTTTCTTTGCATTGCATTGATAGAGCA
This sequence comes from Perca flavescens, assembly GCF_004354835.1. Lineage (NCBI taxonomy): Eukaryota > Metazoa > Chordata > Actinopteri > Perciformes > Percidae > Perca > Perca flavescens. The sequence continues at coordinate 31,305,203 of NC_041332.1, read as the reverse complement.
GGATGTTCTGAATGAAATATGAAGTGAAATAGTACTTGTAAAGCACTTGTACTTGACAAAGCATAAGACTTCCCTAATCATGCATGTGGATAATTTCCCCATGTCATATAGTGAGCAGTGATATTTTTTAAAGAATTGCTATTAAAATATGTGATGTCCAAAGACTTGTGACTCACCTGAACTCCTGCTCTGTCTCTGGAACCCAGTGTGGAGTGAGGTGGGGGGAGGAGGATAGGATGGAGGAGAGAGAGGCCTCTGTGGAGCACTTCCATTCATAGCGTGAGAGAGGACCTGGCCCTAGGAAGGATCCACAAGCCAGAAACAGAGCTCATCAGTCACTACCGATCACAAATGGCAGCCAAATTTCCATTTATAGAAGGGAATGTTGCTGTTTTGCCCTACAATGAGATAATGAGTACATACACATATACATATATATATACACATATATATACATATATACACATATATATATATACATATATATATATATATATATATATATACATATATATATATATATATATATATATATATATATATACATATATACATACATACATACATACATACATATATATATATATATATATATATATATATATATATATATATATATATATATATATATATATATATATATATATATATAGTCCCTTCAGATTCAGCAAATACTGAATCACATCAGCCCAAATAGTTGTCTGCATATACATTAATTTCCATAATAGGTTCCTCTACCCCTTTAATATATATATGTATGTATGTATATACATACATACATACATACATACATACATACATACATACATACATACATACATACATACATACATACATACATACATACATACATACATACATACATACATATATATATATATATATATATATATATATATATATATATATATATATACATACACACATATATATATATATATATATACACACACACACATATATATATACATACACATATATATATATACACACACATATATATATACATACACACACACATATATATATACATACACACACACACACATATACACACACACACACACACACACACACACACACACACACACACACATATATATATATATATATATATATATATATATATATATATATATATATATATATATATATATATATATATATATATATATATATATATATATATATATATATATACATACATATACATATATATATATACATATACATATATATATACATATATATATATATATACATATACATATATATACACATATATATACATATATATACATATACATATATAAGGGCTGTCAATCGATTCAAAAAAATTAACTAATTAATTGCACAATTTGCTGTAATTAATCGCGATTAATCGCTTTTTAAATTGAGACTGAAGCTTGTAATAATATATATTTAAATGCTAAATCATTTAACTTTGCAAATATGAAGAAAAAAAACAAACAAGGAAAGGTTCTGCTAAGTTCAGAATGTTTAATATCTTTCAGAACAACAGCAGCAACAATTTGGCTTATTTAGTCCTGCTGAAGGCTGCTGGAAACGGCTAGAAACTGTCTGACTTGAGAGCAGATTTTTGTCACCGTCCCCGGCTGCTGTCGCCTGCTCTCGTCTACTTTACAGGCGAGGCGCAGTTCATCTCCAACGAGCCAAGAGTTCAGTTCATCTCCAACGAGCCAAGAGTTCAGTCGCCGGCAGGGCAGTCGGGACTCACCCGGAAATGGCGAGCGGAATGAGGTGACTAGTCTCTCAAAATCTGACGAAAATCTTCTAAACTGACCTTTGTTGAGCTGAAATGAAGACAGATTCAGCAACTGCACGGCCTATTTCTCGCTTAAAATGTTTTCAGAAACATGTTTCAGTGAACTATTTTAGTACAATATGAGATCGTATTCTGAACGGCCGCCATGACAGTTTGGCTCTCAATATCCGGAGAAAACAAACCCATGTGACGCGTTCGTCCAATCAGCTGCCGGTTTTCATTACTTGGGCAACAATACAGAGTAGCGCCGCCTGCTGTTATGTAGACGTATTACGTTTCTCAGCCGCTGCCGCATGAATTAAACAAACACATCTGCGTTAATTTCGTAAATTTTTTTTAACGAGTTAAATATTAAAAAATTAACGCAAAAATTAATTTTGACAGCCCTAGAGTTTGACAGCCCTAATATACATACATACATACATACATACATACATACATACATACATACATAGATACATATATATATATATATATACATACATACATACATACATACATACATACATACATATATTAAAGGGGTAGAGGAACCTATTATGGAAATTAATGTATATGCAGACAACTATTTGGGCTGATGTGATTCAGTATTTGCTGAATCTGAAGGGACTGTACAATGTAAGAACAGTTAGTGAGGGGAAGGGGCACTTATTGAATCACTTAACCTCAAAACAGACAGAAGAGATTAAAACAGTAACAGTAAGCAAACAAAACTCAGATTACAAAACTCAGATTCACATACATTTCATCATAAATTAGTTTTGACACACAAGACAGACACAGACACAATACAATTACAATGGGATGCTCTTCTGAAGAATGCTCTCCCATTCATTATGACATAGGAACATACATTCTCATCTGACAAAGGATAAAAACTGGATTTTTATTTTAAGGCCAGTGTTTTTCAATCAAAGATTCACAATCGCTCTAAAACCAATGACTAACTCGCAACAAATCCCAATGCAGTAAATTCACATTAAAGCAACACACAAACACGGTGTTGACAACACTTACTGCCAGTGTTTCTACACTGAAGGCGTGTCAGCCGCGTTTTTTCAGTCATCCATCTAATCTGACAAAACAGATACGCTTCTATTTTAAACAATCCAGCAGTCTGCACAGGCAGTGTAACAGCTTGCGTTTTACTCGCACTGTATGTGTGTAACTGCGTTCCAAAGCAGATTTTTATACTTCAAGTCAATTTTGTTCCGTTTCACTCACATTACTATAGTGTGTGTTGTGCTTAAGCACTGCCAAAACACGGGTGACCTACACTCAATAATGTGCCTGAACACATCCTGTGTAGACACAGAGGGAGCACTGAAGCTGCTGCTCTGCTAACGTGCTGTTCATGCTAAGCCTCCTGTGTAGACAGTTTTAGTCCTCTTTCGAACTTCTTCCTTGTTTAGTGCTTGGGCACAGAGCAACATGGATCATTTAATTACAGTGAGCAAATCCCTACCGCTGATAATGTGATTAGAATGCCACAGCTAACCAATTCAAACCAAGGGTTTATCAAGGGTTTGAAGCTGGCCATTATCACTTCTTGGTTAGAGAAGCAGCCAATCCATTAGCATCTTTGTAGGTGGAACAAAGGCTGGGAATGGTATCTGTGGTACAGTAGAACACCACAATGCAGTGAAGATATTCCTCACTTGACTGCACTGATGGTGGATGCAAGCCACAGGGCTTGGAGTAAACAGTGACAATGCAATGCAACTTTGATTGACATGATAGCCAAGCAGTTAGCTTGGTGCCTAACAAGAAGCCAATGTCAGACTGAATAATGTAGCCCTAAGAAAATGGCAGCTCTCATTATCAGTTGTTATTAGAACTGGGAAGACAAGGTGCATGGAAATGTATGTCATAAAGATGTACCATTCTGTAGCAGGGTCCCTGAAGTCTATCCCCACTTCAATATAATGAGCTGAAAGGAAACATAACTACATTCCTCACGTATCTTACAATATAAAATCAGCAGCCGACAGCTTCCAACTTCGCCCTGCTACAACTTTTCTGAAAAATGGTTTTGTCTCGTTGTGAATTTCTGATATGAACTGGCCTTAAGAGACAGTATAAATGCATTTGATTGCAAAAAAGACATAACAGAAAAACATAGACAAGCACATAGACATAGAGTTCTCATGAGAGCAGAAACATTAACATAATAAGGGAACATTAGGTTGTAGTTGAAGGTTAGTGAAATGTAAAAAAAAAAAAAAAAAAAAAAAATCGGTAGTAATAGCACATTTTGTGAAAGTTTGGTTCAGCCATCCAAATGAGTAGGGGTAGGGAGGGAACCGTTTGCTTTTGGTAATGATGTGTGTTACAGCAGTGACTTGTTGGGATAATTACGTTAGTGACAGAGGCTGCTGCAGCAGTGGAGGCCACAAAGGTTGTTAGCACATCGTCAGGGCCAGCAGTGGTTGTGTAGGTAGAGGCATGGCTGAGGGTGGGCGATGGCGTGGGTGAGGCGCCAGGAGAGTCCAGGCTACAGATCTGCAGCTCTTCCAGCAGACCCGCCGTGGATGACGAGTAGTGGCTGAGAGCGGACACCGTCACAGGGGAAGCCGAGGGTGACGCGCAGCCACCGATGCCCGCACTGCTGACTGTGGTAAAGCTCGGCCTGCTGACTGCACCAGCCCCACTGGGAAAATACGGGGTGGGCGACAGAGCCTTGGGCATTAGGCCTGACAGGTAGTCGAGTGATTCTGAGCTGTGGCAGCGATAGGGGGAGTGCCGTGCTGTGGGGTCGGGGGAGGGAGGCCCCTGGTGTTGGAGGGAGAGGGAGTTGATTGGAAAAGGAGGAAAGGAGTGCTTAGTGATACCACTCATTAGCCACGTGGTCACAAAAGGATGTGTGGAAGTAACACGTGAGCCTAACAGAAGGTGAAATGCTACTGTGAAACCACACTGAAATGTCATGAGGCAGCAGCATCATCTTCTGAAACATGATTAATGCTGTGAATTGAAGAGGCTCTGTTAGTTCAAACTCTGTGGAAGGCTGCAAATACAGTATACAGACAGTAACAGTGGTAGAAAATAAATGAAACAGTTGGTTATTACACATACAGTATGAGTGCAGACCTACGTATGTAGAACCACAATTAGTTTGGTTGGTTGGATGGCAGCACCAATACTAAAAAACTAAGGGGCAACACACACAAACAACATATGACATGCAAAAAAACACTAGTGGCTTCAAGAAACACCACTGTCACTGACTGCCCAATGTGTGTATGCATCAAGCAGCAGATTTATCACTTTTGGCCTCTGAATTTGACATATCCCGGCTACAGTATCTTGACTACTTCTTCTGTTTGTATGGCACGTTGAGAGTGTGTATTGGCATCAAATGATGTGATGCAGACAGTGTGTTACCCTTTCATCGCTCTTGATGTCACCAAGACAAAAACCCAGCGAACTAGTGCTTTCTTTTGTTCTGCTGTTACAGTATGTAGTCAGTTATGTACCAACAGTTCTGCAGGAGAAGGTCTTGGTGGAACTGCAGGGGGAGCCTTCAATATCTCCGCCTGGGATGGAGCTGGACTTTGGGTTTGATTTGGGTCTCGATTTGGGACCTTGAGGCCTGCTGTGCTGTTTGAAGGCTGGTGGTCTGGATGTTTCAGATTCTCGGGGCCCAAGTGGACAAGGAGCGAGGCTGCCTGTGTCAGGGGCTGAGACAAAGTGGGACCCTTTTGTGGAGGCGGGGAAGTAGGTGGAGGGGAACCTGTGGTCTGGGTCTTAGGTTCGGGGTCAAGGAAAGAGTTGCAGTGAGCCGGGGGGTCAGGGATGGTGACAGGGGTTATTTTGAGGGAAGACACCTTACGCTCCTGGACCTGTGTATTAGTGGTGGCAGGTGCACTACAGTTGCTAATGGCATTCGGGACAGTGGACTGGTGTGCCTGTTGGACTGAGTTTGCATTGGTCTCTGAGTAAGAGTAAGAAGATGTGCTACTAACGACGTATGACTCTTTCAAAACTGCTTTCTCATTCTGCGTGAGTGTTAGCGATCCAGGGCTAAAATCATTAGCCAGGGCAACAAGGGAGCTGTAGTCTGGTGGATTAGTGCCTGTGGGTGAGAAGTGAAAACTCTCTCTCCTGGGGGGTGGCAATGGCACGTGATTCATATCCTTATTGGGCAATTAGAAAGCAACAACCAATGCAAGTTCAAACAACAACAAAGAAAAATCATCAGTGCAAAGCTTGGTACAAATCATCAAGTTGTTCCGAAAAACATACTTAGAAATACTGCATGGTTCTGTTTAAATTATAATAGAATAGTAGAATACACTTTTCACACAGATCAATGTTTTGATTAAACTATAAATAGCATTAAAAAACACACACAAATGCAAACATCTGGCAATGTGATGTGTGAGACATTTTACCTGTGTTGGTGACTTTTTGTCCTGTAGGTTGGGTTTGACACTGCGAAAGCCTTTGGCAGCAAGAGATGAGCTGCTGGCGTCTCCATTTTTAAAGCCTTCTGTTGCACTGTGTGACCTCCAAGAATCTAAAAGATGAAGTTAATGACATCAACATCACACACAGCAGTGTTTTGTTTAAGTTTGCTGGGCTCCTATGGGGTGTTTCCTAGTTAATTTTTTCCAAAGAGTCTCAACTCCAATTCTCCACAAGGAACGGAGACTTACCCAAGTCCGATGAGTGAGAATCATTCCCTGGGGAACAGAGAAGACACAGCGACAGTAAGTGACACGAGTGGATGCATGGTCACATTCATCACTACAACAACTTCCAAGACTACTGTATAGGGTTATTTCTAAAGTAGTTGTCATCTCACAAAATGCTTGAGAATGTTTAGTGTGAGAAAGAGAAACTCGGTGGTAGGGCTAAGGGAGTGGACGAAGCTGACATCAGCTTTCAGACAGTGCCCTATTATTGTTTAAAGGAAGCAGACAGCGCTAGAATGCAAACATAGGTGCAGACGTTAACCTAGATGCTGACAAGGTCCAGGCACAAAAGCTGAGTAAAGGAATATACAGCTGGAAACGACCAGTTACACATGTAGCCCAGCCTTTGTTTTCTTCGTTATTAATCTTGACTTGAACTGTAATTTCAAATTATGTGTGAAAAGAAATAGGCAACGGTTTTAGAGTGAAGTGGTTTATACATACTGCAGATCTACTGTAAGTTGCTTATAGGAAATGGAAAACAATCAGGAAGAATTAAGCAGAGTGGTGCCATTTTAGTCAAAACACAAGACCGTCCAAGAACATTTCCACATTGTGCAAGAGCTCAGGGTCAAGGGAGCTGTGCCATGTCTAACCACTCAATGCTGACAGAGGAAAAGGAGAAGTAGAAAACTTAGACTTAGATCGGAAGAGTAGAATAAACTACCCATAAAGACGGGGAGATGGCATGGAGCAGTGTGAGAGCATGATATATGGGAGTATGTCAAAAGGAAGGAAGATTCAACAACAGGTAGGTAAAGTATAATTTATCACTTATTTAAGAAGCAAAAACAGGCCCAAGACAGGAGAAACTAAACAAAAAGGAAACAAAATGATTATATGATGAACTGATATAAACAAAATAGCATCCCGCAGTCCAAACATTGCTTAAAGCATACTGAGGCAGCATGAAAGCATTTCAAAGATGCTCAAGCCATATCAGGTTGTTGAAGGCCAAACATGACTGATCACTTTTTAAAGACTTACCTCATGCTTTGAGAGTTTAGTTCAGTCAATACCCGAAGTGGCCTGTATTTTAGCTACTTATGTAACTCTTGTTAATTTGTAGTGTGTTTTGAGTGTTAGTACCTGAGCCTAGATTTGGTGAGCTCTGGACCCTCTTCATGGGAGAGAGCATGAGTGACAAGGCCACACTTTTGCGAGAGCATCCTCCGCTATCTGAGAAGTCACAGCCAGGCAGGTGATTACAGAGGCAGAAGCAGCAGCACACACACATGCACATGCATATACACAAATACGCACACACATCAATGCCTCCAGGCAGAAACATAACGCAAATAAGCATGAGGCAAAGTACATGCATTTAAAGAGACAGATTTTTACTGCACAAGCTCGGGATATGTGATGAAGCTGGTGTATAGCACAATTGCAGAATGTAATTGTAAAGTACAAGTTTGAAGACCTTGTATTGCATTAGTTTACACTACACAGATAATGTTGAGAAAAGCAGCACTTCTGTAGCAAATGCTTAGATCAGTTCTTTACAATTTAAGCAGTTACAATACAGGTAGTTTAAAATCTGTATGTCAAACTGTGGTCTAATTGTGGAAGTTTTATTGGTAATCTTCACTGACAAAGCTATTTTTTTGTGTTGTCTATATTGTAAACCCAGACAAAAAAAATCAAGATGAGTCAAGTTACCACTAGCAGCCACATAGAGCGCTGGTGTGTGGAGAAGGCTCAACGAGGGATTATTTGTCATTGGTTCTCCAGCTGCAATACACACTTTAGCTCGGGATGACTGCCAATTTTAGGGCAAAGCTTTGGGAACGTATTGAGGGAGGACTACGTCACGGTGGTTAAAAGCAACAGGCTTACTATACTTATTGACGCTTTCAGGTCACAATAAACCAGGCCCAAAATGGACAAATCACCAAAGTGGTGAAGCAGGGTCAAGGTTAGAATTATAGACTTATCCCTGTGGTAGAGCAAAACTAGCACACATAGCAGCTTTTGAAATATCTATGTGGTCTAAAATGTGGAATTTTATAGATTTTTTTTATTGTAAGGTATCACATGTGGACAATAGTTTTATGTTCAGTTACTTTGTGATACAGGAAATACAAGATAGATTGCAAAAAATGAAAACGATGATTCCCCAACAATTGCATACAGTGTATGGTTTGAATACCTGTATTCATATTGAAGAAAACTTCTTACTGGTCCACTGCAGGGGGACACACTTTCCTGTAAAACAAAACAAAGTATTTCCGACAAAGAAATGTCTTCTAGACCAGCTGATTGAGCCTCTAAAACAGAGCAAAGGGATTTGTATTTACAAACTGACCTTCCTGAGACTGCTAAAATAAATAATTGAGTTATTGCAACTATAAGAGCCAACCTCATTTTTCTGTGTAAACTCTTTTGGATCAAAATCTCAAATATAAGCATTTAGTTTGGAAATATGCCAGTTTCCTACTGCCCACTCGGTCATTAGGTTCCCTTTGATTCAAATCACACTACTTAAAGAGCCAAAATCTCTGTGCAGGGAAAGTCTGGAGATATTAATGATGTTTAGGAGTAGGAATGCTGTGTGCTGACATACTGCAATTGACTACGTGTCAGCTTAATTTTAACTCCTTTCACACATTTCATTTTTCTAATCTTGAGAAAACCTGGGCTGAAGGCTTCAAGATTTCCTGGACATGAAAAGTAACAAACAATTTTCAGGCACCTGAATCTCTGATTTGTGCACGGATTACTATAAAGTCAACTGAAATGGCAATTCAGTCTAAATATCAAGCTAAGAGGGGACAGACCTGTGATTGACTGTCAATATAAGGGTTGCCAAAGTGTGCTGGAATAGGCTCCCCAGCCACCCTGAATAGGATAGGATGGCTAGAAAATTGATAGATGGATAATGTGGTAATGATATAAACAGATACTGATCCAGATGATTGGGAATGCCTCAGAAGGATTCTGAGACTATTTCTGATTAACCGATTTAACAATAAGACAAAGAATATTGAATGGACATCTCAAATGTAAAATGTATGTCTTGTTTTAAACACAAGTGTTTTCAAGGTGAACAGAAATGTACTTCAACGGTTTGTGATTTGATGCAGCTAAAAAAAGATCTGTCACTTATACACTTTCAACTTTCTTTGACTTCCGTTATTATGCAGCACTGTACAAAAAAGGTAAACGTTTAAATGAAATCAACACATACTGCCTGTCATGTTCAAAAAGATGTTAAAGCGGAGGCCTAAACCCATGGAATCCAAATGTGGAGACATAAATTCTTAAAGCTGAGTTACTTCATGACCCTAGCGAATGAAACATAAATAACGTATATGATAAATTATGCAATTTTTACTTAACTGTACCCATAAGTGATGATGCCTTCTTCTTGCTATATGGAGACCTTTTCTTGGAAACTGTTCCAGTAAGGTTCATGATTGATATGAAGAGGGCACACATCAAAAGCCAAAAGGCGCAACACAGACTGTTGCATCGCTGCGTAAAAGCATGCATGTGTGTCATCATGGGACTTAGTGTGTATGACAGATATTACAAGTGACGGCCTACAGTGGCTGCAGTAGGGATCATACGTGTCTGGTATGTAAATTACTGTGACACACACAAGCCTGTGCCTTACACAAATGTAGATATTGTTGTGAAGTTTTGGCATTGTGATGTACAGTAGCTGTTGTTTACATGTTAATGTTGATGGCTCCAGAACTCTTTAACTTGTCTGAAATATTAGGACTTGGATGATTTTAGTATCCTAATAACCTGAGAGGAGTTTGCACATCCAAATCAATCAGAATGCTCTTTTTAATGCTATTTATTTAGTTTCTCTGTTCAGCACATAGGAGTAAAATGCACAGATGTTGTGGCTGGGCCTTCTTCAGCGTACCAAGTAGGTAACATACACATATTGTGACACTACAGTACATAAAAGGTCTAGGTAAACAAAAAAATAGCATTTGTCCCAGCTCCTTCAACACTATGACAACTCTGGGCCTCATTGCACATTGACAAATCACTTTACTTGTCAATCTCACTTTACTTGGCTATCATTGACTGGGGCTTATTTTGGTAAAGGTATGTGACCATATTCTGACATGAATGTGTAAACTGCCTTGGCGTTGGCTCTGGTGATGAGTGGCACTAGATGGATGGCATAACATTGACACGCATTTGACCACGCTGAAAATTGTACAGGCATCCAGATATTAGAGCAGTCTTTTCTGAGATCACCTTCCCATTATAACAACTGATTAAGACTCATAGTAAATAGTCTCATTATAACAACATATTTCGTGGCAGCTCTACATTTCCACACAATGAACAAATAGAAACAGTTCATAACTACAGTACATCAGTACAATGTTTCTCATTAGCATTAGAACTAGCTAAACCAATAATGCGGCTATAGGCAGATTGTCCACCAGAGAGAAATGACAGGTATACATTTGTACACGTTGTAAAATGCCCTTAATGTATGTCTTGTCTGAGGCCATGTTTGGCACTACAGTGTAAATTGCAATATGATAAGACCTACTGTTAAAAGTTTGTATGTGCATGTATGTATGATACATACACACACATGTGAGTGTGTGATTGTATATACACTTTTTCATTAAAATATAAAAGGAAAAATAAATAAAGAATGGTTATCTCAGATTAATTTAAATAGAATAAAAGAGAATCATTTAAGGGCTTTCTTAAAAAAAAAAGTCCAAGTTAACCATTTGATATGGTCATGAAACTTTAAAAAACAAATCTAAGGCATGTGTATAAAGAGTTAGTTAGTTATGTTTGTACGTAAAAAACATAGATATAGGCTGATATAGTATCTGATTTTTTTACTCCCAGATATCTATATCAGTATCTGCCTCATAAATCCAGTATAAACGGGGCTATAATTAGAACATAAAAAGGGCCGTAATGTATGTCACGTCACGTTGTCTCCATGCTGACACAATACCTTCAGGGACAATACCTCAGGAACACTGGTTAACAAATCTTTACAAGAGCTATTCGGCAACAAGTGTAACTTGAAAGTAGTGAATATCTGTATATCATCCTCTTATAATAAGTTGTTAATGATCATCAAATTTACCCACATACAACTACACTGTTGCCACCATGTGAGGGTTTCCTAACACAGTTACCGCTGGTGAGGAGGAAATATTACAACTTGTGGGACTACATGAAGCCATGTACCGTGGGATACGTTTAGCCCCTGAAGACCTAACCCTCACCCTCATACAGTATCCTCGTAAATCTATCTCTGAGACACACACACACACACACACACACACACACACACACACACACACACACACACACACACACACACACACACACACACACACACACACACACACACACACACACACACACACACACACACACACACACACACACACACACACACACACACACACACACACACACACACACACACACACACACACGCACACACACACACACACACACAGAGAGGGGTAAATCATGTGTCTGGCGTCGCGGGCAGTCGCCGTCCAAATGATGGTCAGATTATAAACAGGATCATGTTTCTTGGGGACAGATCAGCGGCGACACAGCAGCTGTGGCCATGGTGTAATGTTATGGCTGGACACTTGAAGGAAACCCGCCAGGATCTACACCTCCAACAACTCTCACTCTCTGTTTGGACCTTTTTAAGCTTTTAAATCGCAAAATGTGCAGCACTCTCTAAAGCCTGTGATGGATCATTAGCAGCTCATGCATAAACAGTAGACAGTATTCTGGAGTGGCACCAAATGGTTCCATTCATTTTTAGGGAACGCTTACAAGATACTTACAAGCTGTGGGAATAAATGTTGACCAAACACTTATCCTATCATTTATTATATATATTAAAGTTGTTAATGATCATCACATTTACCCACATACAACTACACTGTTATATAATGAATTAACTTAGGCCTATACGTCAATTCCCAGAACTTTTCTCTACAATGAGTTCCAGTAGATCTTTACTAAATAAAAGCTAAATGTGCTAAATAAATGGATAACAAACAAGAGACCTTCATTTCCAAAGAGTTGTTATACATTCTTGTCCTACTTTTGCTGGTGTGTTAAGTTTCTTTCTAGTCATTTTGTTTTCTTACTTTGCCGTGGTTTATCCACTGACTGTAATTTAGGCATTGGTAGGCCGCTCTGGAGACGAGTGTGTGTATAATTACTGAGTGGAATAGCTGTGGGACTGCAAATACCCAAGAGCTATACACAGAAAGCAGTGATGTCCAACACCACAAGCCCATCAAGTCTCATTAGTCTGTTGAGTGACCTACTGGGACACATTGGGTTCATATGTGGACTAAAAGGTTTTGAGCTTTGAAACCTTTTGAAACATAAGACACTGTGGTAACTACGGTAGGTAGGAAGATCGTCCTCCATTGTTTCATTTTTAGAAGAACATTACCAGCTCATCACCTGAAACGGTTTCTATAATGGAATGGCCATTTTACTCCCCTCAACAACATGGGAATTTTCCACACCGGGAGAGTTTTAATATTGTTATATTCGACAAGACACTTGTTTGTTTGTTTATTTTTTGTAGATACAAATTCAATATTAAAAGACATAAGATAAGTTGTATAAGTATACGGGAATTTCGATGAGTAATCTGTCTCTGTGTGGGCTATTTCAACCATCTCATAAAATCAGTGTGTAGACAGCACTTAGCCACTTTTCTAGTCACTAGAAAACGAGGTTAAAGCATATCATAAAATGACATGAACAACTATCTTTGGCCTTATTAACAAAAGAAGGGTCATTTAGCTAGGCCATTATCGTAAAAGAAAGGTCCTGAAAAAAAAACAATGGAAAAAAAAAAAAAATAACATGAACAAAAATGTAACCCAGACAGTGTAATGGAAACACAAAAGTAAGGAAAGAAAAACACAAACAATGTCCTCAAAGAGCCCTGGCCAGGATGCAATTAGTCACTGCCTTGGCATAGACAAAACAAGTGTCTAAAAACAAACGTGTCACTATCCTTCCATAGAAAAAATGGCTGAAATGTTTCCATTTCATTCATTTAATTTCAGAATGGCATTTTAACAGAGCTTTTAAAGATCCTTTTTTGTGTGTGTGTGTGTGTGTGTGTGTGTGTGTGTGTGTGTGTGTGTGTGTGTGTGTGTGTGTGTGTGTGTGTGCGCACGCGCGCGCATGCACGCGCATTTGTGTGAGGATGGCAGGAGAGAGTGAACAATCAGTGGAGATAAGCCGACTATGGCCTCAAGGGTCCCGACCCTGAAGTGGTCACTCAGACTGAGACATACTTACATGATGTCAACAGATTAAGCTCCTTAGCACATCTATTTAAAGACCGGACCCAAAAGTCATCAGATAGACATTTTCTGTTCAGCTGTTCCATAAACCAAGATTATCAGCTGTTGAAAGCTTAATAATACATACGATGCCAGAAGTTTCAATAAACACTAGGTGCAATATCAATGCGAAACATTCAATTTGATTCAATAAAGAGAAAACAAATACCTCTTAAACAAAGCGACAGAATGTCCCGGGAGATCTAACATAAATCTCAGTCAAGACATAGCTAGCCTGAAACTCAACTGACAAAAAGAATGACCCCTCCAAAAAAGGCATAATTCGTCGGAATTGACAAATTGGAGCCAAGTTATTTTAGTGTTGCATTTCTGTGGTAAAAATGTTAAGAGGGCAGGGTTGTGGTAGGAAAAGAAGGCTTGGGAATCAAAATAGGAGTCTAGCTATAAGTAATTGTGCTTTAAGTGAACACTGTATTTCACAGCTTCTAGTATTTCTAGTAGTATTTGTGTTCGACATCAGCCAAACAAGTAAAACAAGTTCACATTTTAACAGTATATTATTCCGTGCATTAATATCAGAGTACAGAAGAATGATCACTAATACTACTAAAGCCGTTTAATTAGGTTCAACAGTCTTGATGAAAATAATGCTTTACTTAAGCCACTACAAGCAGAAGAAACTTGATACTTTTTGTAAACCCTGCAGCAGCAGTAGAGCATTACATCAGCTGGTGCAAAGTAAGACAACTTGTCACTTGTTGTCTCCCATTCCCAAACCTCCTTTGGGACAAGTTAATAAAATAATATTGGCTCGACAGCCAACCAACCTACTGGAGCGTAGCTTTATGGCACAGTGGACCGATTCATCTCAATACATTAATAAATAATGAGGCTATACAGATTTTTCTCAAAGCTGTAGTAACTTCAGAAAGAGTGAAGGTTGATATTGCATACAACCATAGGACCATTTCAGCATCTGAATCGGTATTTCCTTTGGGATGCACCGAATCCAGGATTCGGCCGAATATTGGGCTTTTTGACGGGGTTTGGTTTTAGCCGAACCTTAGAATTTTTTTTCCACCGAACTGAACCCTACGCTTGCACTACGCTGGTCGACGTAATGACGCCGCCGTTGATTACGGGAATTAAGGAAAAAATATCTAATATCACGATATCGTTGACCAAATACCACGATATCGATATTTCGGCAATATAGTAGGGTTGAAAATTGGTGCTTACAAAAACATATTTACACAATGAGATTTTGGATAAATAATCATCATTAATGTGTATATAATGACTAAGTGGGTAAAGGCAAATAATAGAAACGCTAGAACAGTCTGGTAAGTCAAAAAATGACATCACTTTACTGTAATCCAGCCATTAAAACCAGAGACAGGTAACACATATGTCATATCACGATATCCAAAATCTAAGACGATATCCAGTCTCATATCGATATAATATCAATATATTGCCCAGTCCTAGGTGGACCGTTCAATGCAGTAGGCTGTGAGAAAGTGAAAATGGAACTCGGGAACAGAAACAGTGTTTTCTGGCAGTACTTTCAGTCAAAAGAAGGCCATTCAAGTCGAACTACATGTTCGATTTGCAATGCCGATTTGTCTCATGGCGGGAAGGACCTTAATCAATACACAACATCGCCGCTGTTAAAACATTTGCGTACGAAACACCCGAAAGAATACGAGTTGTGCATGAAGGGATCTACAGACAGCAGCCAAAATGCAGCAACTTCATGTACGGCAAAGGAAGGACAGTCACAGCTAAGAACTTGTGTTAACCAGACGACCATTACCAGCTTTGCTAGCCCTACAATAAAATAAAATGAAAAATACACTGCTCTGGACATTGTTTACTTCATTTATGCGTTTACTGTGTTAATGGACTGAGGATGGGAGTAGGATTGGGTATTCGGTTTCGGCAGAATCTTTGGTATTGGTATTCAGCCAAACCCCAAAAATCTGGATTCGGTACATCCCTAGTATTTCCATACAAGCAAGAAAATCAATTAAACCAAGTTATTTTCTCGGTTTCGTTTCGTCGACCTTGGCAAGGCCCAAAAAAGTCACAGCGAATCCTACCCTGGAAAGGTCAACAAGAAAACTGCTTTCCACCATGATGGTCTCATCATTCAGTAAACAAATATGCTGTGATAAAAACTGTGAGAATTTGAAATTCAGTTCTAATCCACGTCAAGGTGTTTTTAAGGACTTAGACAACATGGATGCATGTGTCAAAATCCTTGCTGAGGCTACTTCTTAGGTTCAGTGTTAAAAATCCTTACACACACACACACACACACACACACACACACACACACACACACACACACACACACACACACACACACACACACACACACACACACACACACACACACACACACACACACACACACACACACACACACACACACACACACACACACACACACACACACACACACACACTTATCCTGCTTATACAATGGCCACTTGTCAAAAATGTTAAACAAGAACATTCCCACATTTTTTGAGGATCGTTTTGGACAGGTTTTGCGAAAAGGTTATGAAATAAAAGTTAGCTTTCTTATGATTGAGTCGCTGCAGTATTGTTTCAGCATACTGCCATGGTTACATGGAACTTTGTGGCCAGCATTTGAATTTAGAACAGCGAATAACCCTGACTACTCAACAGTTTAGGCCATGCTCTCCAGCCAGTCAGAAAGACCGTGAGTATTTAGCCAAAGCATGGTTTAAATCCAAACCAATACTAAATTTACTGTATGTAATGCATTACTAAAACATGAGAAACACATATTTTCTGACAGCGCAGTGACAAACTAATCGTTCAAATCAAATAGGCTAAGCCGTTCACACAAATGCAAAGCTACTTCCGGTTAGACGCGGGCCATTTTATAAGGAATAATATATCAGCTCCCTGTTACTGTTCTACAACCACATTACTGACACTAGTTGAACAACAACCACGTCCAACAGAGTCTCTGCTATCAGCCTTGTTTGTTCAACCTTGCCATTCATTAGCAGACCCCCCTCTGGCTGCATGAATGGATAGGGGAGGTCAATACAATGACCCTGCGTGCCCACTCACTGCCCATACTGCTAACAACAGAGGCCCGTGTGTTCTGCAGATTGCATCACAACCCCACTAACGAGCAGAGCCATCGGCCTGAGAGCACTAATGCAATTATGCAACACAAGCCCCGGTACTGTGAGTCGGGGCTATGGCGGGGGAAAAATTGGATGTGACAATACGTGGGTTGGTTATCTTACCATTTCTTTACAGAACTAAAGATGCGTTCACTGTATACTCCTCTGATGTTCACAGAGAGGAAGAGAGAGATAGAAAGAAAAAAAAGATATGATGGACAAGCATAGAAAAATGGCAAATAAAAAACACATAAAAAGATATACATCCCAGAGAGCATGAGAGATTACCAAAAGGAATAAGTCTGAAGAAGCAAAAACGGAGTGAAAACAGAAAAGGGGCCAATATTAGCATGTAGTATTATGTAAGCTGTCTGGCTAAAGTCGTCTGGGGACACAGCATTGCCAGTAAACAACACCTCTAGACCTGCCACTGTTTTATCTCCTCCTCTGCAAGATGTGTACACTACATGTAGAGCTCCGTGATAAGACTAGTGATTACAACACCATATAACCCCAGGCTACAAACTGAGACAATCACAACAGAATAATATATGTCAGAGTTGCAATGAAATGACAGGATACGCAAACAGAGGGACATGGGGTTACATCGTGCTGAACGCCAAAGCAATTACGAAGATGAAGCTTGAGCTTTTCCTGACTAGACATTTTGACTTAGTGTTATAGCCGGACCCCACTTATGGCTTCAGCTTTTTTTTTTTGGTGTAGTGAAGGGACAACTGTTGGTCACCTCGGAATCCCAAACACTTTCAGTTTAAAATGTGATTTTTCCTGTAATGCTCTCAGGTGACGATAAACCAAACCACTACATTTTACACTGCTCACAAAATAGTAAGCGCAGGCTCCATCGAAGCAACAAATTAGGTAATTTCCTAAAATGCTTAAATGAGGGATGGTGGTGGG
The DNA here is from genome assembly GCF_004354835.1 of Perca flavescens. Classification (NCBI taxonomy): domain Eukaryota; kingdom Metazoa; phylum Chordata; class Actinopteri; order Perciformes; family Percidae; genus Perca; species Perca flavescens. The sequence continues at coordinate 31,287,319 of NC_041332.1, read as the reverse complement.
ATCCATGGTAAGTAAATGCTACAATTACCACCTAAAGCGAGTGACTAAAGGATCTACAGTAAGTAGGTAGCATAGCATAGAGAAGGTCATAAAAGACAGCGAAGAGGTCGGAGATGACACCGAATGGGTCGGCTTTTTAATTTGAGTTTTCCAAATCAGGTTCATTAGCCTGACAAGCCAGACCCACGTCAAGATGTTGGGTCTGGGAACTCACTATTGGCAGGGCTCAATCCGAGGGGCTACACTACAACCAACCAGGGCAACGAAATTTTAACTTTTGCTGTATCTGGTCGGCCAAACTCTGAACACATCTTCCTTTTTTAAGAAGGACTTCAGTGCCGTTCTTCATTCTTTTCTCAAAGAAAAGCTTAACTCCAAGTCTAGACTGACCCTGGCTGCAAATTACATTTGCTGCTGATAGGGTGCGTCTAGATTTCTAGGCTACAGGTTCATACCTTTGAGAAATAATTGTCATGACAAATATGGATTTAACTGCCCTACAGTATAAACCAGTCCAGCATAACTGAATACCTAAATTAAATGATAGTCCCTTTACAAGTCTGAATAATTTTAAGAATTGTCTTTTAGTCATCAATTTGAATCCAATCTGGTACCAATTCATAAGGCCTAAGATATTGACTGAATGTGGCACTATCTGGCATTTAAGAGGCCTGTCTAATCTGTTGTAAGATATTCAGGAGAATGCAGGACTTAGCTTCTTCAAACACCGAGATAGTAAACACTATTATCTAGAGAATAAAAGAGGTAAACACTGCTTATTATTAATCATTCTTGTGAGGAAATTAGTTCTGTGCAAAACGCAGCTCAACAGAAAGAAGAATGAGTGCCTGAAGAACAATATAACCATCGTGTAAACAGATTTGATAGGTTAGAGAAACAATTAGCTGTAAATTACGTGCACATCTTCCCAGTTTGTTAAAGATTATGCATGCTATTTTGTATAACATTTTCTAAATCTAACGACAAAAACAAACCAAAACATTTTGAAAGTAGTCTGTCATTTGACGCAAGGGGTACACTAAAGCAGAATGTCCATCAGCTGCGGCTAAGATTACATTCTCCATACATAGTCTGGATTCCCCAGGTACCAGTGTTAAGTGTCGAGCATGGAGATAAGAGAAACTTGATTAGCAGGGATGCTATATTTACTATTAGGCAGGACCTTTTACCCTCTAAGGTGGTCCGGATCATCGTGAAAATCCATCTGAGGAATCTTTACGTCCTCTGGGTGAAAGGCATGAGGAAATATTGTCATTTTACATTTTTTATTCCTACAATTCACCAGGTGGTTAAAGAGAAATGATAAACTTCACCATCACAATTGGATACACAGGAAGTATCTCAGAGAGATGACAGTTTATATGTTTATATTAAGTCATCGTAGGTTTGACAGTGAGTTATAACATCTCAGTCGCTATGCAAGAGACTCAAAATTTTTAGACTCTTTGTTTGGCTTCGGTTTCCATGATGGCCATTGAACAACACTGCAATTATTGTAGCAGCAAAAACCTCTTTCCACTGACAACAACTTTGTTGATGTTAATGATAACGGGCAATACTGCAACTAATGTAGGAGTCAAAATATTCTCAAATATTTGTATAAATACCTAGTCATCTTTAAAAGGTACTTTTCATTTCAGACGGAGAAAGAAAGATGCCCGTTTACTGAGAGCATCACACAATCACATGAGACTGTAATTCAAGAGCTTTGTGTTTGCAGTTATTCCGTCAAGGCAATTTTTGAATATCTTTATCCTTTTATACATCAGGTTTAAACAAATACCCAGTATAAAGAAGAAATGAGAATAGGGAGGGCAAAACAGAGTGACCGTAACAAGGGAGTTACATTTTTCAAGCCGCTGAACATGAAATAATAGTATTTCTGTACAGCTCTGGTAAGCTCCCGGATTTGTAGGACACATACCTCAAAACATTCTGTACTTTATTGAACACATATGAATAAATAAAAAATATTTTGGTCTCTCTCCCAACAGAGTAAATACTCTCCAGACCCACATCACATGTTATACAGATCAATAATCAATAAGCAATCAAGCCATCTCTGTCCCAAATAATGTAGCTTATGGCTGACCAAAAAGCTTTTACGGGAGCGCTGCAAACAAATAAGGCTTTAGTGGGACTGGAATTAATCATTATTTGTGCATTAATAATGTCACATTTGCCATGGAAAAATGGGGCGCCCTGTGTTAACAGACAAAGTGCCTCCCTGTATGTCAGGTCGGGCAGAAAGGGAACCAAGCGAACCAGTGCTACGAATAGAGGCTGGGAACCACCCCTTACTGTGTACCCAAGGGTCAAGGTGACATTCCACAACACCTCCGAGACTGGCCTAATGGAGGGATTGGAGCATGGCTTTTGTTGAGTGGGAAAGAAGAAACCATGAAAAAGGGTGTAACAAGAGATGGAAGTATGTTGGGACAGAGGGAAGAAAATAGGATTCCGGGGCCAAATAAATGGAAGGTAAGAGGTAAAAGGGAAAGAGGACAGGAAGTTTTTGGGGATTGAATCACGACTTTTCTCCACATTTAGTCCATCAAAACACAAAAATATAAGATTTAGTTGAACGTGTGAATTTCTGTTGTATATACATTTCCTTTTTACTTGAAAATAAAAGTCACTTTTATACATTTTCTAAATTAATCCATCTAGGGTTGATGTATACAACTTTTCTATCCACAAAGCTGTAATCTTTGCTGATTCTATTTCTGAGGTGACAGCGGTAGCAACCGGCGTTTTATTTGACACCACTTCCCCCTGTCCACTGTCACAAAAGAAAAAAGTTCTACTCTCGGTCTATAATTGGTGGTTTTGGCAGAGCAGATAAAAAAAAAAACAATTCCCTTTTGGTGTTTGGGTTGTAAAATCTATTCAGACCTCTTTAATTTGCAATCCCTTTAAAGCAACAATGTGTTTTGGAAATGTAGACATATCACAAAAAGGAGTAGACAGCAATATGTGATCTGTTAGTGTGTGTGTTGAAACACAGTAAATCTCTTTCAGGAGTGAGGAAGGTAAATTAAACCTGTATATGCTAATCCATTATTTAAATCTTCAATCTACTTTCAAAAACTGGAATTCAATAAATAGTGTGTTTTGGCATGAAAATGCACATGAGCACGTTATTTCCCGTTGGGATGCAACCCTTTCATCCGAATATCTTTCGTGACATTTACCAAAAGCCTCTCAACCGGCAGAGAGCAGGTGCAACAGTCCATCAAGCAGAGGAAATTCAACTCTTACCGTCATAAAACCAAAAGACTGGAGACTTGCTAAGAAGAGTCAGGTATAGGTGAGGCGTGAGCCCAAGTGCCTGCCCTCTTCCTCTTCTTATATTCTGATTTGCTTTTTCGTCTTCTTCCCTCCGCTCCAGCATAAGCCTCTCCTCCCGGTCAAGCCTTATTCCCAGATCGTACCCCGTTTAATGCCTGGGAAGCACAGAGACAACAGAACGAGGAGAAAGTTAGAGAGCCAAAGAGTGGGAGTGACGGGGAAAGAGAGTTCCCTGTTTGGGTGAAGCAGTGATCAGATACGGCTATTTTCAGACTCAGGCATGCTCGTCTATGAGACTGGAAAGTTACCCCCAAGTGGAGATGGGTGGGGGCTAAGTGACAGGGTTGACTATCTCTATTTTACCACACGCACACACGTTTGCATGCATGCATACCACACAGTGCACGCGCACACACACACACACACACACACACACACACACACACACACACACACACACACACACACACACACACACACAAAGACACACTATATCTATACACACATTCACATACTTTAAAAACACCAACACGGTCATGCACATTGTAATTGTATGGTTTAAAATGCATCAGGTAGGTACACCTCTGACTAGATATGCATGGGTGAATGAACTAGGGTTAGGATGTCAGTAGGAGAGAGCAGACAGAAAGGGGCGTTAGAGAGCCTCCTCTCGCCCATCTCTCCTCTGGGGCTTTAATGTCACACAGCAGCCAATGTCGTCAGTGCGGGGCTATGTCAAGTGGACTACTCCGCACGGAAACGGACAGGGGTGTCAAATTGTTCTCACATGAGACTCTTTCATTTTCTGTTGCCGACACTTTGATTGCCTGCGAGGGTTTGCTCAGAGATTTGCAAATGCACATATGCGTAAACATGGAGAAGCAGACACACTGGCTCTTTCTATTTTTTAATCACTAATAACCATGTGCAGTCAGTGTCATATCAGGCTGTAAATATATACAGACTAATTATGTGTCCACTCACCTGTGTCATTAATAATCAAACTGCTGTGTAATCCATATGGGAATGTATATTTGGAAATGACCACACACACAGGCTGAATATACACTGCGGAGAGGTCAACCAGAGGCACCTCCAGACCCCAGACTCCCCGCTATTCCTAGAATGATGATGTAACTACTGCTATTAGCATCTCATATTTAGAGCCTGGATACCTAAAACCAACCAGTCAGGCAGCTACTGTGCAATATGCTATTTGGATCACTTCCACCTACAGTACGCCCTACACACCCATACGACAATAAACAAAAACAGGCACAAAAATCAGCAACTAACAGATTGCTGTGTAGTAGGGTTCAGGAAGAGTTCAGCACTCACTACAAAAGAAATGGTAATGTAGCGTCATGGGTAACAAGGGAATGCTTATATGATTGCTGACTTATTTTTCTCCAAAAAAACAGATATTCCAACCGTGACTATTACAGTTAGTGAGGTTGCCTCCTGTTGAGTTTTTTTCCTGCGTAATTTCAATTTACTTACATAAAGCAGTAAGGCCACATCACCTTACTTAGTCCAAAGCATTTCTTAGGATGGAATGCCAATAACTAAAAACAATCACTTGCGTCGGTCTACATCTTAAATAAACCCATTATTGCAAGTAGACAAAACCAATTTGTTAGTTTAACTAGGTCAAGTGGTTTAAGCATATAACATATACATCTGCAAAAATTAAATACTAAACTCATGAACACGCTCAGTCAAGGGTCAACGTGTTGCCAACCTTTAAATCAAACATGGATGGCCTTAGTGGAGATGTCCTGGATCAACACTATCTATGTCCACTGTAATCGTGCCAATGATGAAGCGGTAATGTAAAAATCCCAGCTACACGTGCGCAGATATAGCTCCAATGATAAGTAGCACTTCTGCAACCGTGTCCATCAACCCCCCCCCCCAAGCTTCAGACCTTGTGGTTTTGGCACACTACAGCGATTGGTGTGACAGCAGACTTGATCAAACGGCAGCTGGCCCCCAGAAATTTCTGATCACGTGCCGAGGATCACCGAGGTATGGCGAGAAGGTGACAACTGACAGGTGCTAATGATGTAACCTCGGGGCCAGAATCAGGAAAGTCCGAGGAGACCAATAAAGTATTGTTTTTATTATCTACTTACTTCATGCATTATCCTTTAACCCACATGAGACTTTAGGAAAGACGACAGACAGGATCTTCATCAGCACCTGAACGAACACCACCAAAGGTTTGACGGATGTGATTTTACAGTTCTGGATCACATGATCCTTTGTGCATTTAAAAACTAAAATGTGACTTTGATATGAAGTTGTGCATGTGCAGGAATGATTTATAAAAACAATTGAAACCAACATGACACAGCAGCAGCAGCTTAGGAATGATCTCATTAAAGTACCAGAGCAAACTATTTTTATAGCGACTGACACACGCTCACCCTCAAACGCACCGACACTTTGACCTATGAGCCGCCCTGGACTACAGTGGCCGTGTCGACATGGTCTCGCCCGTACAGTTTCAACACGTAATTCATTATCAGCTTCTGCCATACCCCGTTAAGTAAGTGGCAGGTTATAAAAAGCAGGAGAACTGTACATGTACACATTAGTAAGCGTCACTTACTCAAAATCACTTAAACCCGGGAGCGGATCTAAAAAAGGAGAAAATGTATCAGTCTCCTATTCCCTAATGACCTGCCTTGATCCCCTTTCCTTCTCTCAGCCCCACACACACACACACACACACACACACACCTGGCAAATGTAACAGAGACATACTTTCTGGCTCATTGGCTATCAATCAAGTCAAAAAGCTATGATCGCCCCATTAAGTGTGTATATTTAAGCTTCTATGAGAGGCTGTTTATTGGCGCAGCGGGCCCTCATGAGACAGATAGCAGCCAACTGTTGCTCATCATATTGCATCTGTGTCGCTTCCTCTCCCCTAAACACAAGTATGCAGTCATAAAAATACATAGAATACTACATCAAAGATACCATCCAGTAAAGCACACACACACACACACACACACACACACACACACACACACACACACACGCACACGCACACGCACACGCACACGCACACACGCACGCCAGGTAGGCCACACTGGGAGTGGTATGAGGTTCCCGGAGTGATAGTGTTACACCGTGAGCATCGTGGACACATCCCCACTCACTGTTCACCCAGCATTCAAATTGGACTCACAGCTGCCATCCAACACTGCTGGCCTTTTTTCTTTTCCTCATTACATCATCTCTTTATATCAGTTAGCAAGCAGCGCCAAATAAACACAGGGGCTGACTATACCTTACTGCTTTCTGTCAAATCTAGGATATGACATGGCCAACACCTCAGTCTTAAAATATGACATAAAATGCACTAATGCAGTAGCCTATTATTCAGGACTATTTATCCAAGCTCTCTCGATAAGAGACTGACAAGTGCCCTGCCACACATATCCGTTTTTACTTGCATTATTTGAAATAGGTTAGGTCCATATGTGTTTGAGTTATGTTGTGTATGTGAAAATCAACTGCTACCTCCTCTGTCAGCTCTAGCCACTGAAAAGAAATAAGCGGAAAAATCAGGCCAATTACAAAAGCTGGTCAGTCTGACATCATGTTGCCTGAGCTCATTACTATTCATGAGCTCGACCAGTTGTGCTGGGTAAAGGCTAGCTGTTAGCCAATCAGAGTCAAGCAGCTTAGCTCATTGAATATTAATGAGAACTGGCACAAATCGAGCTGAGTCTTCCTGCAGACTTTCTATACCACGCTAAAATGGCTTGAAACAAAGTAACCAAGGCATTTTTTCCACAAAATTTTTTTTTTACAGAGTCCATGGTAGAACTTCAGACATTACCGCAAAGTAATGAAATACGTGTGGCAGGGCACCTTTAAATATTGAATGGCAGGCGAATGCAACAAGCAGATGTAGATCTAATGGTGGGTTAGTTTTGATAAATAAGTAACTCCACAGGGTCCAATACAAAACTCAGAGTCCTGTTGTCTAATTGGTAAAGATAAACCTGCATAACAGACCAAACTAAGGTCATTGTATAAACAGTGTTTTCATTATTACACAAAAAATGATGTACTGCGCTGTAGAAGTGCAAGCAAACAATAGAGATTATCCTAAGCATTTGGGATGTAGGTTAAATATGGATATCTCAATTCACGCTTATTGCTATCAAGCAGCGTGTTTGTTATTATAGCCTACGTCTCTCGTGCGGACTGTCTTTAGCCTTTTACTAATGTTAAGCTAGATTTCCACAGCTTACATGTTGTGGTTTGAGTATTTAACATTCTCCCATCCCTGGCCGCATCTCCCTTTAATGCACTGGAAACAGCAACCCACTGGAATGCACTTTAGTGCAAACAGAGGCGACCTTACCGCATCCTATGAGCTGAATTTTTTTGTCCTACTCGACGATTACAACTACATGTTCATTGTTGCTTGTAACGCACGTAAAACACTAAAAATAGCCCGATTAACTCATCAAAGCACAAAATACAGCTCGGGTTGGATCCTCTGCAGCTGCTAAAAGCGGCGCGGAGGGAAAGATAATAGTCCCTTGACAACAACACTGCTGATACGGCGTGTGTACCTACCTTAAAACGAGTGTCGCCTCACTCGACTAAATCCGCACCATATCGTCAGGTTATCAGCCTCTTCCATGTGTTAATGACTGAAGTCCTTCTCGGAGTAGACACACACACAAACACAAACGCAGTGAGCTACAGCGGCTCGGGAGCTAGTGCGCTGTGTCCGTGTGATGAAACCGTACACCTGTTTTCAACGCGCATGGATGTTGCCGGTGTCGGTCAGCTAACTGAAGGCAACTCCCTCTCTCGGGGGGTCACACGCTCAGATAGCAATGCGGTGAAGCTGCCCTGTCTGTCCACCTTTCTTCACGACACAAACATCTAGCTAAGGAAGAGGCGACGCGGCATGTCTTCTCTTTAACTACAAGCGTCAAGTCGCACTCGCACTCGCACCGCGGTCCCACACCACACAACACAACTCTACCGGCTCTCCAGCAGTATTCGCGTCTTTCCAAAAATGGATTGAACCTGCCTCCTCCTGTTCCCACTTTTATTATTATTGAATGATACCGTGCGCAAAATGGCCTCTGTTATTTTCATTCAGCAACAGTCTACCGCGAGCTTCTCATTGGGTCGTCGTGTAGCCATGGCAACGCCCGCAGTTCAATCACTGCTCGCGAAGAGGACACACAGGAGGCCTGTCTGTGCAGTTCACTGCTAATAGTAAAGTGCCACTTTGCAACTTGCAGTAGAAAAGTTTATGGAGGCTAGCTACATGCTGTGTGTTAATGGCTAGAACATGATCATAATACAGTCAGGATTATTAAATCATCCACCGACCCATGCTGGAAATAAAGCTAGAGCTGTGCCAAAATATGTATAGTTTCCCTGGCAGCATACCATGTTGTCATCAAAATGTTTGAAGGCATATGTTGAGCTATTAATAAATGACAAGTAAGTTATAGCTTGACGTCCGTTTGACGTAGGCTTGTGTTTTGAGGATTGGATTACAAATTCTTGCAAAGAATTGGAAAAGAGAAACCTCAAGTAAACCTGCATATGGGCCAAACTAAGCATAGCCTACACATAGCTTGCACGTCTACAGTGTATGAAGATAATTAAAATTTAGGCTAAACTGAGAGATTATCTAGAGCGTATTTAGGTTAAACAAGAATATTTGGCCTATATAGCTACTACTACTCAAGTTTATTATTTTGTTTGTAGAAGGTAAGTTATTGCTTGAGTTCCTTGCAGATTTTTGCAGAGACAATCAGCAAAAAAAAATTTGATTTTCATATGATTTAATAATAGGATAGGATTAAAAATTGCAGCCTACAACTACATTGCTGTGAGTTGTTTTGGATAAATTAGTTTCTCTAGCTAGCTTAGTACCAACCATTAATCATTGTGGTGCATGCACACAACACATGTTTCAGTGTTAACAATGCAAGTGTTGATTTTTCAGTTGTTGACAGAGAGCTGACATCATTTTGTGGCAGCGAAATCCTGCAATGATCGGAACGTGTTAAACTCTGATAGGTGTGGATGTATATCATCACTGGCAAGGTGTTGGTTTTAAACACACATTTTAAATTAAAACTGACATTTTTGCTGTGAGGAGTTCAGCCCTTGCTGGGTAAACACCAGAAGTTGAATTATGGATTGTCTCTTTAAGTGTTGCCCTGTAACAATACTCTATTTGTTTCAACTCTGTCTTCATTAAGCAAAGCAACTGGACCGTGTCTTGATTTTTGATGGCTTAACTCAGGAATTCTCCCTCTCTGTCACACACACAAACACGCCAAGCTGTTAAATTATTTACAGACGGGATGGTAGCCCTTTATATTCAATACTGGGTATCCTGTGAGCATGGTAGAAAACATGTCCTTTTCACATTCAATGCATTGTTTTGCATGTTTCAAATGAAATTGTATGAGTCATATGTGTCGATTTTGTTGTAGCAGAAACAACAACAAAATATATCTATCCATTTTGCAATAATTAATACAAGTCTCCGTGGAACATCAGAGACATAGATCTGCAGACTTGGAGTAAAAAAAAAAGCAGATCAATAGCGCTATTGCTCATGAATTCTTAAAACCTTAAGGGCTGTTAATGGTCTAGTGAGTTGATATGGAATCATACACAGAGCAAAGATGTAACCCTTTTACTATATGAAAATGTCAGTTATGGTATGCATCCATTCTTATGTAAATAAGTCTGACAAATACAATCCCTTTTGACTTTACGCAATAGTGTCAACTCTTGTTCACCTATTCGTATTCCTAATAGCTTTGCGATTATGCAAAGCTAGCTCGTATCATCAACTAAACAGCAGCATAACTTGCACTGCTTTATGTAAATCCTAATAATGAAACCACTTGCACGGAATGAAATTGATAAACAACATTGTTTGCTGAAAAAATATTTTATATAGTATAATAATAATAATACTTAAAGTTACATTGACAACAAATAACTAATCAACCGTTTTTAAAGCTGCAGTGTTATTTTGTTGTCCACACATGCATAAAGAGCCCTTTCTTCTGTCAACATTAAAGGTGTACAAATTTAGACCGTTATTGATAGCTGACCTTTCTGAAGTGTCAGCGAGACCACATCTGTGTGTGTGTGTGTGTGTGTGTGTGCATGCATGTGTTTCGTCTTTTACCACTAGCTCATAGGCAGCCCTTACTGAATCTCACTGTTGTCAAGTAGGTGCCTTTTTATAGGTGGTATGTTATCCACAGGAATACTCTTAGCAATCCATTATGACGGGGCCAGGGAGGATGATGACGATACATTATGTCTGGTATGCAGTGGTCCATTGGTTATACAGGTGCAGGCCTGCTAGTGTGGAGCTTAAGACGTTACAATGCATTACAGAACAAGACTAATGGCATGTCTACACGGGAGGTGTTTCAGCAGTGTTTTTCCGTCATCCATCTCAGAGGAACAGATTTGCTTCTATTTTCATCAATACAGCTGTCTACATAGGCTGTGTAACAGCTTGCATTTCACTGCGCTATAAATGCGCGTAACCAGAACCCGTCTATTTTCACACTGTTTTATGTGCATAACAACAGTGATTGTGTATTCAGCTGAGTGAAAGTGTATACAGCCATGCAAGCTTCTCTGGGAGGCTGTACTTAGGCAGTGTGCTAACATGCTCACAATGACAATGCTACCATGCTGATAATAAGCAGGTTAATGTTTACTACTGCACATTCACGCCAGTTATGCTAACATTTGCCAATTATCACATAACACAATGTACAGCTATGGCTGATAAGAATTATGTTAATTTAAGTTGGTGGTGATGGTGGTGGGGGTTGGGGGGGGGGGGGGGCTACTGTGGAAAGCTAGATCCACCCCTGATTGCAAAGACATTAAAGAAAAAAAATGTACCCTCATGGTGGCGCTAGAGTAAAAGTAAGGGGACAGAAGTAGTTAGGCTTCAACCTCTCTGGGCCATGAATGTCTTTATAAAATATAATGGTAAAACCATCCAATAGTTAAATAATTCAGTCTGGACCAAAGTGAAGAACAAACAACGGACCAACTGACTGACCACTGACATTAACATTAACATCCATAGAGCCATGCCACTAGTGTAGCTAAATAGACAACCAAGATAGCAAGGACTCCTGGACTGTGTCACTACATATAGTCACAGGAATTTGTACCAACCCCCTCTGAGAGCCCAGAACGGGCTTTAAGCATAGGTAATAGAGGAGCCACCAGTGTGCACAATTCATCTAGCGGAGTCAAGTGTTGACGTGAGTTGAAGATCCAAAAGCTGGCCTCGGATAAAAGCTATACTGAAGCTGGCCATGGTCAACAAAGCACTACATTACAATCCACACAAAGTATCCCTACCTGTGCCAGAACTTCAGATGCAAATGTGCAATAATGCTTTCCATTATAGTAGTTCCCTTTTAGGATAGCAACATGAACCTTATCTTAGAGGGTGTGACATAATCAAGCATGTGTCAAGCTGTTATGGCCACGGCTGCCTATCCTCATCCACATCATGCCTGCAATTATCTAATATCCAAACCCTAACATATACTACCACCACCCCTCCTGCCTTCACTTAGAATAGCCCACAATAAAAGGAGCACAGGCTGGAACATGGATCTTGTGAGAAAATAACTCTTTTATCTGAGCAGTGGCACTCGCTCACATATTTCCACTGATGCTTTCCAAAGAGATCCACATTTGGAACAGCTGATACTGAGGTTCACTCGTCTGGCCAATGTTAAAGTGGCACAGTGGTGCTGAATGAGTGGATGGCATATGAGTGCATGAGGGCATTGTCTGGCAATGACATCATGCCACTTCCACTTATATTTCAGCCTTGCTTTGATGTCTGAGAGCTGACCAGGTGAAATGTCTAAGCAAATCTGTGAGAAAAACAATGCTGCTGATGTGGTAGTGTCGTAGTGATGTAGTGTTACATTTTCTATTAGTCTCCTTTCCACTGCATTCATTCCAATGCAAGGGTCAATCACTACCTTACAATGGAGCGAAAAAGAACAAAATGCTGAATTCTGTCAACGAACCATCACTCAACCACCAAAATACAAATTGCAGTTCATCTAACCCAAAGCTCTCCCTGGCCTCTGCCTTCCTGCTGTGCTCTATCAATCAAAAAGAGACAACACAGTCGAGTGAAAGTGCCAGTGTCACTCATGGATCTTCATTTTTACATAAAAGCTGGCACTGCATTGTTATGACGGATGTTGGGGAAAAGCTGACATGACAGAACAGATACAAATGGTGGAAGAGAGAACATGAAGGATAACAGAATAATAAATGACAGTGAAGGACAGAATAGCAGAGATGGTCAAGATAAGGGTCATAGGCTAACTTCTCCTGTAGCTTATACAAGTTGACGTCATCATTACCTGTCTAGACATGATTATGGGAATCTTCACAGCGTGACAATGCATATGACTTCAGTGAATCTTTCAAAATGAAGATAATTTCTAAAAATTAACATTATACAACTGTTTATTTCCTGTTTATGTCGGGAACATCTGTTGCTGACAGAAGATAAACCAAAGCTGCATAACAGCAACACAATATGAATGACAAGTATATTGAGATGAAATGCTGGCCATGAATCCTACTGGTGTGGTTATTTCTATACTTCTTATCAATTGAATTAAGTGAAATGTAAATAACATTTTGCAACAGCAGCCTAAAAAAGACCAACTGATGGATGACAGACTCAAACAACCATTAATATCATCTAATAAATGATGTAACTTTATGTATTCTACTGTAAATGTGTGTTTAAGGCAACCACTGTTTTGTAATAGTGTTCAATTACTGGTAACTCAATTGTGCTAAGGATGTTTGAAAGGGTGAGACTGGGGCCAGAGACAGGAGGCAAATCAGTCTTCTGTAATATTTGTCGTACATCTATTTGTCTGTATTGTATTAGATCTCACAAATACATTTGCTGACCTAGCTTGTTTAATAGTCTACAGAGTTGGTATTAATGTTACTGACAGAGTCTACCAGTGGTCTGCCTGTAGTGGTTGTTTTAAAGCTCCACTTATCAATATTGTCTATAATAACAATGTATCTGATTATACATAAATGGTCGCTCATAGTGACGAAGTTAGAGAGAATTATCACCAGACTCTGCAGTGCTACATAGCCTTTTAGCCTCTTTTAGCTCATTGTTTTGGTTTTATATGCCCCAAATTCCATTCTCATAAATCCCTGTTTCCAGTGACAACAGGCACAGCTGCTGAAAAAACTCTAATATGCGCGGCTGCCCAGCACCAATGTACAGACAGACAAAGTAGCTGATGAAGAAAGGTAAACAGCTAGCGAGACATATTTCTCTCACCAAAACAGAGTGATAGTATGTGGGATTTGTATTTTTCAGATTATTTCTGCCCTCAAGTGGCCAAAAATCATCAATGCATGCAGACAAAAAATTAAAAACTTCTCAAAGTCATGTCCAAAAAAAAACAGAAACTAAGTGGCATAGCTAAAACCACTTGCATGTAAAGCAGAGACAGACTTTGTTGTCTATGTAAAATAGGTTTTCAAGCTGACATAACTTTCAAACTAGTGACAATATTTCACATTCAGCACATATGCACAGCACAGTATGGCAAGCCTTGCTGTTTTTCTCTCTTCAGGTGAGGAGTCAGCAGCTGTTGCACATTCAGGGGCAGCTCACACCAACAGAGGCTGTAGTTGTATAATGAGTCAAACACTGTAATTACAACAGTAGGAGATGAGGATGCTTTTAGGCAACCAGAGCGCTAATTTATCTGCCTATCTCACCCTTGTGCAATTTCCTGTAGTGCGAAGCTACACTAGGTGATAAAACTTAATTCTCTAAAACAGCAAATGTGTCAGACTCAAGGACTCTTACATGCCAATTATATTTTCATTTAAAATGAAATCCATCTTGCAATAACTTCAAATTGTTTGCTTGATAAAAAAAGTTATAACCAAACATTTTACTATCTGCCAGATGTAATCTTTTACAAAATTCCACACATGCTTTTAAACATCCCCAATATATCAGGGATACACACTGTTGCACAAAGACATATCTCAACAAATACTGGACTGCCTTTACATTTGATACAGACATTCATGGTTCCCAGGGTATAGTCTAATAACTTTGATGATCCCATGACTTTTCCTCTAGTGCCTCCATTCGGTTTTATGTGAAATGTCTCAACAATTCCTGAATGGATTGCCATGATATTTGGTGAGACATTCATGTCCCTTTTAGGATGAACTGTAACAACTGCGACAACTGATAATCATCAAGGCCAAAATTTCAATGTGTCCAGTAATTTAGTTTATGACCAAATAGTTGCACAAATGTATGACATTCTCAACATCCTCAGCTTTACTTTGCGTCCAAGCTAATTAGCAAATGTTAGCATGCTAACATACTAAACTAAGATGGTAGTAAGATGGTAAACATCATACCTGCTAAACATCAGCAATTTGGCATTGTCATTGTGCCAATTTTAGCATACTAACATTAGCATTTAGCTTATATAGTAGCACATCTATGCTCTAGTACAACCTGATAGAGCTGCTATGGCTGTTGTTTCCACTAGGCTATATGTATGTGAGTATTCATACTACATAAAGTATGATCCATTAGTAACGCAGCCCTGATGCTGAAACATCTAATCTGACTCTTGGAGCTCATAACCTCATACACCTCTCTGCTTTTCCTTATCGGGGCATGGAGCGAAGGCAGAGCGACTTGCGCTCGGTATGCAACGTGTTTCCCACGTGTCTTCCAAACACAATTGCTGATAGTACTTTCTTTGAAACACATTTCTAATATAACTGCACTTCATCCATCTCAATACCCTTCACTGATGTTGGTAAGCCAGGCCTCTCCTGTGTGACTGCTGAGTGGATTGATAAGTGGTGTTGTGGCTGATGAAATGTTGCGTAGCTGGATGCTGATGCGATGTCTGTCAGAATGATCACCAGAAGAGCAGAAGGGACGAAGAGTCATAACCAATGTAGAAAAAAAAAAAACGAAGATAAAGAGCTGGTGAGAGAAGAAAACTGAACAAGAACACAATGGACTATGAGAAAGTGAAATGAGAGTGTGTACAGAGGCAAAGAGTATGTAGGGAACAATGAAAAGTGACATGACCGAGACTAAGAGCATCATCAAAAGGATGTGATGCCAGTCAACTAGTGGATATGCCAGCTGGCTCAGACTGTGTCACATGAAGATGTCTTTGAACCATTGAGGTTAACACTATCAGGTGTTCTGTGAGAAAATACACATGTGGAGTCTTGACGTTGTGTTCAAAGAATGAAGTTGTTATCACGTAGCAGTGTCTTCTTATAATAATTGTTCTTTGTTTCTTTGCCAATTATTTATTTCATTGTTGTCTTTTTGACTACACCTTGCAATTCATCTAACCTTTTCAAAGAAATAGTTCTCTTAGTTTGAACTAAATGCCCCAAGTAAATATCCCAAGACCACAAAAGTAGAGGAGTTGGATACACTACTAAGAGCAACACATTTACCATATAAAGAAATCAATGACAGTAAAACAATACCATAAACTATATCTTAAAAAATCGCCAATTAGTCCTGTATCGTATCTGCCTCATATCATGAAAAAACACAATATGTTTAGAAAGTACCCTATAAGCATGATTCATGAATCCCAATGACAATTCAGTCCAGTATCAACTGTCCCACAAAATTCACCGGAAGTTCTGGTCCATAGTCAACGATAATGTCTTCAGGCATCATTAGGCAGGAGCTGTGAATGAAACGTAGTTCAGCCTATAAAAGGTTAGAACAGAACAATCTGCAATACATAAATTCCACCTGAACATTATGTGGACCTAGGTACCCCAATAAAAAGAAAAAGAAATTGCCATAATCAGATTTTACTTTCCATAGCTTCCACATAAGGGACACCTAAACAAACCAAAAAACAAGCAAACATGGGAGCATAACATAGTGATCGTTGTATTCTGGTGGATAGCATGCTTGTTTATCTTGGCGAGAACACAGGGTACAGAGAGTATTGACAGTTTTGGGACGAGCTGTGTGCTTGATGTGTCACTTTAGATGCTCCGGTGTTAGCGCTCCCAGCTATTGCAGCTGAATTTGTACTGTTAGGTCAAATTCATGGGATATGTATCCATTCGCCATTGTTGTGTTTTGAAACACATTGCCATCCTTAAAGTAGATGGAGTTTCAAGTTGTTCTGAAGGCAGCCAGTAGAGGGCATCATCTCTATTGATCTATCCATCCATTTTTTACACTTTTCATATTCTATTACTCTTATTGTAGGGCTGAGAGACACTGTGGACATTAAAAAAAATTACGGACTTCCACACTTGAATACAGTTACAGTAAAAGCCAAAACTATATCTGGCCCAAGGTTTCTATCCTTAAGACCCATCTGCACTTTGTGTGGGTGTGCTCATAGATATGAATATATATAAAATATTGTTTAATCTACGGGTGTAATCTACGGGTGTGCTGCTAAATGGAAGTCAGCCATCACAAATCTTATTATTTACACTTGTGCTTTCAATTCTGAGAATTTTTAAAATATCTTCCATGAAAAAGGCCTATTTTAATTTTTGCGAAAGTTTGCGAAATTTCATAAAAAAATGAACATGTCAAAACCATGGTAGAACTAATATCTTTAAAGTAGTATTTATTTGCAATGTACAAATATTGCAATGAAACATAATGTTAAACACAAATCATTAGACATTTATTTCATCTAATTTTTGCAAAAGATTTGCAATTAACAACTGCACATATATTGATGTCCTTTTGCCCATCTCTGCACACACCATGTTCGCATACTGAGTAGTTATTGTGATGTTCCATATCAGCAGTAGAGAAAACAGCTGTGGTTGCTTAAACAGAGTTGGCAGAATTAACCGCATTACCAGCTCTTTCCATCATTTACTTGCTAATGAGCCTGTTAGGGGAAAGTATTTATGCAAAAAAAGAAGAAAAGATCTGCTTCAGAATTCTGTCCTGGATTTATTGTTAAAGCTGTAAATCCTCTTCATAGATTTTCAGCTTTTTTTTCTGGCCTGTAATTAAGTAATGGCTCAATTAATCCTATCAGACCTGCACTGCGAGGGATAGCAGGGACATCCATTAGGAGGCAACAGGAGGAGATTAATCCAGACCAAACATACAATAGAAGTGGTACACAGTTGTGCACATGATGGTGCAAACAATGGCCCCTATGGAAGCCTATGGGGCACTTAATTCAAATGATAATGTAAATGTGAAAATGAAAATGTAGTAGTATTATCATTTTCCACAAATGTATGTGTTTTTCGAGTCCAAATTAAATTTTTTCATTTACACATCCTTGTATGGGCATTGTATGACTACATTAAAATGATAATGCATTTTAATAACAATATCAGAATTTAAATTCAAATTCCATTTGACTTTTCATTTTCAAAGACTTAAAATGCTGTAGAGTGGACAATATTTAAATGTAAATGCAATATAAACAATGCAGCCTCATCTTCCATTTGAACAAGAAATATGTAGGTCACAACTAAAATTCTAATGCAATTTCTACTCATTTTAAAATGAAATAGCGAACTTCATTTGAATTTTCATTTTCAAACACAATGCTCTATAGGCACCAGTTTAAAAATGTAAATACATGAATAAAAAGCTGTCTGAGTCTTTGTAAGGGGATCCGAACGGTAGCAAAAATTACAAGATATTTGTATTAAGAAATTTTTTTTTTGATACAGATGAATTGAAAAGTTGCGGCAAGAAATGGGATTGACTAAAAAAATAACACTGTACTGTTTTCTTTTCACTTTACTCTATACAGGATAAGCAGCAGAGCAAATGACTGCTATCTCTGTCGCAAAGCTATCACAGCACATTAAGTTCCAGTATGTTGTGTCACAGCCAGTACATTTTTAGCACAGACATTTTACAGGAAATGGGAATAATGGTAATGTACAAGTAGCAAATTGTCCTGCTGTCTGTGGGGCAAAGCAATTCAAGGCTGAGATTTTTTTTAGGATGTGGAATGTGACCCATGAATCTCCTTCTTCCTTGTTTGGTAACAGCGCTGCTCCACTACATCAAAAGAGACCTTAATCGCTAAATCACTTTTGACCACATGACCCAGAGAAATATTTGTGTTTTTAGCCAAAGAGGGATGAACTTATTAGTGAACGGAAGAAAAATGTCATGAATGTTTATATATTTATTTATTCATGAAATCTCCACAAAATTCTATCAGAATAGTAGATCTTATTACTTTTTTTGTGCTTTTGGTCACATCTACTTTTTCTGGTCTTTTTGGTTTGTTTCCTTCCTTGTTTGATTGAATATACTGTGCTCTGTTGGGAAATGGTGATATTCAACCAGCACTTAAAAATCATGTAAGAAAATAGTAAAAGATCTGCAGCCACTTGTGATTAAAATAATATGTCTGAGCGTCCTGCAACATAATGGCCCTCCTAAATGAGGATAATGAAAGACAGCTAATGTATACTTGACTTTGAGAATTTCTGATGGTCTGCTAAAGTTCTCTATTATGATATCCTATTTTATATTCCCAAAAGAACCATTACACCTTAAACAATCCCTCACACCACATGGCTTCTTTAATCAAGAAGGCAAGAAGTCCCATCTGCTAACTATCACTGACAGGCTGGGTTGTTGGTACTGCCAGACTGTTGTAGCCAAAGCTTAAGGTGCTGGCACAAAGCTCTGCCTGCCTTTCACACACTTAGTTTGGTGTTAGAAGAGTGTAATCTCCCTCTGAATAGGCCACTTGTCTCACAGCTTTTAGCACATGGTCAAAGCCTTGCAGTGTCAACTCCTCACACAACTAAGATGTCCCTGCAAAACAGGTGGACAATGCTCAAGGTACTGTCAGGCACACATTTCTCATCACATAGGCCTTCAAAGAGGTCAATTTTGCAGCCTATTCATGATTCAGATTGAAACTAGTAAACTCTCGCTTTGCCAGACCTGTGGAGGAGGGTCTGGCTAGTCCACACAGCATTCCGGGATGGGAGAAAAACATGCTCTGGTTTATTGGCATTTCTTTAAACCTATCACAATCGTCATGAACGGTATTAAGCACCGGACAGAGCCACGGTTCTGCTGCAAAATAGCCTCGGGAAAGAACTTGTTTTGGTGGAACATGTGTACGTTAAAAACGTTGTTTTACTTGTGCAACAGAAAACTCAGATTGGACAGATAGTCTAGCTAGCTGTCTGGATTTACCCTGCAGAGATCTGAGGAGCAGTTAACTATAGTCCTCAGAAATCCACTGGAGTTTAAAATTCCAACACAAAGAAAGTGGAAGGTAACGGACATCTGGCCGAAAAGAGTGAAATCCGGCGGAATTTCCATCGGCAACGGAGCAATCCCAGAAGTTATATGTCGTGATTATAGACTAGAATGAAACCAACAAACATGCACATGTAAGGACTAAAGCAACTTGTATATTGTTCCTTTAACATGTATTAGCATGATGTGAGCAAATAATCAGCACAGCCATGCTTGAATAATCCCTTAAAGCAGCTCCCACAATATTTTTTATATTAGCAATGAGCTAATGTGAAATGTGTTAACCCATAGAGAGTTATCCCCAGTGTGCGTTTTAGCCTGTTTCAGCTTTACTGTTTTTGTTCATGCCCACTGCTCTCATCAGCTGTAAATGAAAAAGCTCTGATGAACCAAAGACTGTATAGTCTGTTTGATAAACCCACAGCAACACTACCTGCTCAGCACCAACAGCAGACGGACAAAATTAGCAACTATAGCTGATGAACATAGTGGAGCATTTTGCAGCCAAAGAGTCAGATTTTCTTGTCAGGAGTTGGTGGAGACCAAAAACAGAGCTAAACATAGAGATAATAATGTGCATTTTTCTTCTGGTTGTGTAAATAGTTAACAGTTTACTAACATATCAGCCATATCAACTTTATAAGATGAAACAATTTATATGTTTAAAGGTTTCTGTTGACCCCACATGACCGAAAAAATCGGTTAATGCAGGTTTAAATCTCTGGTTCATGGACTGTATATGTTTATACTGTACACATCATACATATGCAGTAGCTATAATAACAAAAAGTTGTAGTGCTGAAACAGCTGATATGCCTAATGTAGTAGTTATAGCTTCACGTGAAGATTTCCTTGCCTCTTTCTGTTTCAAGTAATTGTTAAAAGTAAATACATGTCATTTTTAACTATAGCTGAAAAAGAAAAGGGACTTTTAAGGCTGAGTTTAACTGAACAATTGAAAAAACGTTATAGCCCTATTACGGTTTTCATTGTATCTGCCATATTTCCAGTTGCACCCCCCCCCTCCCAACACACACACTAAATTGTCTCTTCTTGCATTTTACTGAGCTGCACTGCAGAGAGTTAACAGCACAGTAGTAGATCCACGCTGCTGATTCCAGTTCGCTATTGATATCCTGTCACCCCTGGGGACCACTTATAGTGAGAAGAGACCCGAGTCAGCACTTAGTGAGCACTAGCCAGTGATAAGAAGCACATACCATCAGCTAATGCTCAAATAAAAAAATAAAATTTAACATTTTTGCTGAGGTGAAGAAATCCTGTCATTTTCAGTAGCGTAGCAAGTCTGTTTGTTTGGCTGTCGTGTGGATTTCATTGATCACAATCAGGGATAAAAGCTCCCATAATCCTAAAGATGCTACATCTGTTCACAACTGTCATCGTATGTGCACTGTGACACGCTGTGGAGTCATCCACATAATGTGTGTGTCCAAGTGCTTAATAAATGGAGAAATCTTATGAGGAACACAAAGAGTAATCATCCATGTTCTGTATTCTTTCCAACATGTTAAATTAAAATGTACATAAATTGCTTTTAACCATATGCCCCTTCCTTCCCCTGACACCAGGCTGACACCAGTAGCAGAGCTGGGCATCTAACCTCCTTACATCAATGGTCAGCAAACTGGGGGGATATATGCTGCAGTGTCTTTTTTTTCTGCAGAGGGCAGAGAGAACATGCTACAACATAGCTGCTGCTGCTGCATGCCTGAACCGCTCCTTGTATGACATTGCCCTTTCCCTCTTCCACACCTAAAAATCTCTTCATCTCGTTTTTTTTCCGCTGTTTCGTCTTCACCAGGCTCACGTGAAGATGAAACAGCTTATTTATCCCTTTTTTTCTTCTTAAAATATCAGCGCAAAGTCAAGCTAACAAAGACATTTTCTTTTTAGGAATCCTTGCTATTGTTTTTGTTTCTCTCACTTGAGCTATACAGTAGATGCCCATTACGTCAGACAATTACAATGCACTGCTGTGAGACTGCAATTAACTCCATTAGCTACTTTATGAGGTTCGTGGAGTAAATACACAGACACAGGCACACAATGTGAGAGCGTACAGTGCACAATCGTTCTGGTGTACATCAGTGTGTAGTGAGGATTTGAACACGTTGATAATGATGTTACTGTGTAAGGTAATGCACAGGATTACATAACATAGGTTACCATCCCCCATGTATAATAGCAGTGAATAGCCGAGAGGGGAAACTCACCTTTGGTTTTCGAGGCATTCCAACACTCCGGAGATTCAGTCTGCAAATGAGGGAGAGGAGATTTACCCGAGCCGGTAAGATGAAGAATGTGGCACACGCACTCCTATGGATGGAGCAGTTATCCCTCTTGCATGAGTGGATTCAATCACACGCTCGCATGACACACACTAGCCACGCTGGGGCTAAGTGAAACATGTACAGCAATGCCTGTCACTCAGTCCACAGTTCAGTAGGGGGTGTTTCTCCTTTCTTTAATCCCTCATTCCAGTGTCAAGTTGTTTCTCCTGAGAGAATCTGATGTGGATGTAATTCCTGTCAGTTTATTGTGCCTGTGTTTGCCTCCTTCCCCTCCTGAGCTGTTGTCGGTGCACTTCATGATTTAGCCCGTATTAAAACAGAACGGGGCTGTAACAATTCCCTGCTGCATCATTTGCTCTGGTTCTCATCACAGCCCTTCCTATCTCCATGTGCCTTTTGCTTTGGTTTATTTGTGCTGTGTTTTCTGCAGAAAACCCCTCAATGTCTCTCTCTTTTTTTTTTTTATCCCATTACTAACTTGACCACCACCACCCTGACCATGCTAGCTCTCTCCACTTTTTACAGGTCTTCAGCAATCCAGCCAATGGCACAAAGCCCTGTAAGCTGCCTACAGTAGGGCTTAGCACCGGGCTAAACCAATCAAGTGGCCTGAGGTCTATCCCAGAAAGGCCCTGCTTTATTTATCTGAGGAAAGGATGAAGAGGAAAAGAGAGGGGATAGAAAGGTGCACGTATGTATTTGTCTGTGTGACTATGGAGGATGAGGGGTGGGGAGTTTATTGCAGTTTTGTTTTTCTTCGGGCAAGTTTTCCTGCTTTGCACATTGTGGAATTACAACAAATATATGCAACCCTATTGCTCTCCACATCTATCCACAATCTGAGAGAGTGACAGAAATGTGATGAAAAGGCAACAGGGTCAGTGTCCTCCCTCCATAAATCTCCACATAATCAATAATCTGGGGCCAAGAATGCTTGTACCAAATTTCTCGGAAATCCAGAGGGATAATCAGGGGATCAACACTTCCTGGGGCCTTACATATCTGTAGCAAATGTCATACAAATCTATCCAATAGTTGTAAAGGTATTTCACATTGAACCACATGGTGATTCTGGAGGAAACTTTAGTGGATCTCCAAAATCATGAAGAATTATCCTCAGGAGACCATAAATGTCTATGCCAAATTTCATGGCAATCCATCCAATATTTGTTGAGATATATCAGTCTGGACCGAAGTGGTCGACAAAGCGACATCGCCATCGCTAGAGCTGCTAGCTTGGCTAAAAAGAGGTTTTCACCATAGATATAAAACTGTTTTATATCTATGGTTTTCACATTGTCCCGTGTAGAGTATCTGATAACAAGTGAACATGAATTTAAAAGAAGGCGAGAAATACAGACAGACTTCTTATCAAAGTTAATTATGTATGTCAGTGAAATAAATGATTAATTTAAGCAGCCATTTGACACACAGTGTGGCTTTGAACCATGCCAGTGTTGGTTTGGATTAATGGCATACTTGGGAATGATTGTTGCAAGACAGCCGATGTCAAGCTAATTTAACACACTGTGGTTCAAAGTGGCTGTTGGTATGATTCAAGATTTTGAATACCACAGAGGATATTCCGTGAGCAACACTGGCAACAGGATATTAAAGCAATTATGAAAAAAATAAGTATTCAGTTTGAAGTGAAATCCACTTAACTGAAAAGACAGATTTTGAAGGATGCAATGACACATCACTTACCCATCAATTACAAGATGCTAATAGCTTTTTCTTTCAGTAGTGCAGAGTTTGTTGATCAACTGTGGTTCCAATATATGACTCATCTAGCACCAGCAGCAGGTCGCATCTGCTTTTACATTACTGCTGACCTTTTAAAATGGGTTTGGCCATGTGGTTATCTGCAGAGTTATTGCTGCTTGGACTGTCTCGGTAATGCAATTACTTGCAGCCTAGAACTGTTGTGATATAATATACTGTTCAATAAATTGTTTTCACTCCATTTATTGCAATGTATATCTTGGGAGGAAATGCATTTCATTTAGGATGAACACTTTTTAATAAGTAACTCATCATTTTAACCCTCTGAGGACAAATCGGCGAGTCCAAGCGAGGTTTAACAACACTCGTATTCAATAAGCGATATTAAAAAATTTCATTTTAGAAATATATTTACTATTTTATTCATATATTACTCTACTTTTGTGAACCCAAGACTTTTGTTTATTCATTTCAAGAGCCCAAATAATTGAGTGCAAGTTTGTTTTCACAAGAGAAAATTTAAAACGCAAACATCAACTTTCTTTCAGATTTAGGGCCATTATCTCTTTACACATTGCTCTGGAACAAATGAAAAAAAAAATGTTAAAATGCCTTTAGACCTCAGAGGGTTAAACAAAAAAGATATAAAAAATAATGTGTTAGAAATAAATGATTAACAGTCCTAGATGACCCAGATCAATTTAGCAAAAAAAGCTCAAAATGAATGCAAACAAACTGATTAACAAGATTTGTTGACCCTGGGTGATGTTTTCATAGTTTTGCAAGTATAGCTATTTTAGAGCTACCTGGTTTGAGTTACCCAAGGAGGGGAGACATGTAAGAAAGGTCCTCGCTGGACCTGAACCGACTAGGCCAGGAAACCCAACACGAATTATTCATTTTACATGTATGTCCATATTGTACAGTTATGATAACAATCTGAAGAAGGACTTTATGTCACCAGAGGAGGGTGACATGCAACAGAGAGGAGTCTCCTTGTTTCCTGTCACGTCTCTACCATCTGCCATCATATAATGGCCTATTTTCTTGTCTTCTTAGACCCCAAAAACATTGATAACTCATATTGTCACTCACCGACTCAGGCCATATTATTCATTAGGGCTCAGACTGTTGGGCAATTCCCAATAAAATAAGAATCCCAAAAAGTCACATATAAAATACCAAATCCCACAATCCCCCAAAATACAAAAATGATTAGCCACACTGCAACAAGAGAAACAAAGGCAGAGAAACTTGTTGCAGGTAAGCAACAACAGATCATATGCTACAGTTTGCATATACACTATCAGAGAAAGAGTACAGTATCTGTTGTATTATTTTGTAACAAAGCCTGAAACATGCTGTATATCTACAAGGAAGAAAAGTTGAGCTGCTCAATAACAGTATCTTACTGCCCTCTAGTGGTTTTTTCAAACTAACCTTGTTGTGTTTATTTGTCCAGTTTAAGTTTCACTTCTCTCGTGTTATGAATGAGGGCAATCAAAGTTATGTGGGCTAATGTAATAAAACTATGAAGAATAAAACATTATCATATGACTAGAAAGATTTCTGTTTTCCGACTCAGTGGTTGGCCCAAAGGAGTAGAACGGATAACACCCACCCCTGCATCAGCACTTTTAAAGTGCCCTTGAGAGTGTGTTGGCACTGGCAGCTTCCATGTTTGTGTGTGTGACTGTGCTTATGATGAAAGAGAGTACTTTTGCTCAGCACACCTACCCTTGGTGTATAAAGGTTAAAAAATGCACTCTAGGTCTATTGATTGTATTTTTTACAATATGTTATAGATTTGAATGCATTGTTTCTGCCCCAGGGCAAAATGCAGACATATAGTCTGTGATTGTAAATGACATGCACAACTGGGACAAAAATAACACTTGTATTCTTGTATTCTTTTAAGTTGTAGGTTTTACTAACGCAAAGCGGTATTCAATAAGTACTCCAGTGTTTACTGTGGTTTCTACGGGATTCTCTTACTTCTGTATCTTGGCTGTTGCAGAGTATATTTTAGGGAACTTCATGCCGCAGGTGAAAGAATCACTCACTTGCATTTGCTAGGGAAAAAAATAATGACCTATATTTTAGTTTTTGGGCAGCAGCTGTTCTGAGAACAGAAACATGCATTTATTTGGTACTTTACTTTTTTGGTACATTACTTTATTTGGATTGTTAAACTGCTCATGCATGACTGCAATAAGGGTGCGTATTATCAGTGTCATCTCATAGTTGAACTTTGGGCTAGACAACTAAAATGATACCAAAATTGCACGTGCCCGATCCTGAATAAGGTAGCTGTTGATCTGTTAATTCATTTCAGTTACAGAGCCAAATATCTTTTCTGCAATTTACACATTAATTTACTTATTTGAATTCTGAAGTCTGGGAAATATCTGAAAATATTTCAAATATAATGTTTGATAAGTGGTTTGCATTCCAGAGCAAGACTGGGCCTGTCTTCCAGAAAGGGTGACACGTCATGGACTGTAGACAAGTTTAAACATTGCCATTGGTGCGGTAGGTGTGGATCATGCTCTGTTTTCAAATGCATCGCCTGAAAAGTTTGAAATAATTTCATACAAATCTAAAAAATAGCCTACAATACATAGTCTATCACTCACTATACACAGATATCTTAAACGTGTTCTTTCAAACTTATCAGAGCCTTTATAGATGGCACAATTTTCAGCAAGCTTGCAGCCGGCTTCGCTCCTCCACATAGTTGTCTTGCACGTCTACTCGTTTACTTACGGTATGTATCCTAGCCCACACAGTGGTGAGTGTTGCAACCAAGGGGGTAAGCTTCGCTTCAGAACGCGAACCTCCGATGGCGCCATTTTGTTGCTACAAAGCGATCACCTCTTGTTAGCATTACACTGACCGCCATTTTTTTTTTTACGTCACTTGACTGCGAATAACTTTACATCTGAAGCGTTTAAAGACTCTATTTGTCCATTGTTTATTTCTAAAGAAACACGACAATGTATAAAAGGCTCCATTACCTTGTACCTCACGTTATAGCTCCGTAGCAGACGTTTTTGTAAAAATAAGCTAACGATTGTGTCATAACCAGTGACATACTGTCGCACAGTAGAGGAATTACCGTATATAGAGCAGGAGAAGCTCGCAGGCAGTTTCGACTTACATTAGCTGTTTAGGTTTAATTACTAATGTTAACTAGCATGTTAGTTTGCAATACTTAGCCTGTGCTTATGTTATCTCCTTACATATACCTACACTCTCCGTCTCTGTAAGATTGGAAATGATCTTGTCACAGCTACCAGAAGACTTACAACTTTCAGACACGTTGCTCACGTCACATTTACGTTGTCTCTGTCAGTTGGAGGCTGCGCAGTAAAGCAAGAGATCACCGGAAAAGTGCTTCTAATAGCCTTCACTGGTCTCCGTCCAGAGCAACGGGGTCTATTGGTCCATTATATACTGTCTATGGTTGCAACACGAGTTCTTCCATCACTTTCTTTTTTTCTTTTACACGCGATTAACAACCGAGCCTCCTCGCCTACATTACGGCGTAGATACAGTGTTTTTCTTTTTAGGTAATGTCACTAACCCATGTCAGACTGTGCGTGACAACGATAACACGACCTGTTTGTTTACACCACGCCTTACTAAACAAATGAAGCGTCATCGGTCTGTCGAGCCTGGTTATATTAGCCTACATCAGCAATAGCGTCTACTCTGAAGTACTTCACACTGGGTCCAGTCTTTGAAGGAAGTAAGTTTGAATTTCATTCAAACTTCCCAATAGACTACTTGTGTTTCTGCATGAAACAGTTAAATTCTGCTGTGGATCTAGACAATGATGTAGAAGTGAAACCGGATTTACCATTTCTCATTTCCTTTATTTCTAGCTTTGTCAGTGTGTGTGTGTGCTTCATAAGCGTACACTGAGACGAAGAACAGACATGGTGCTGCAGCTGGAAGTGAATGCCTTCGGTTTAATGTAGGCTATGACGTCTAGATGTAAAAAATAACATGCAAAGGCAAAATCTGGTAAGAGCTCTGCAAGTTTTATATCCCAAATATTAGCCATCTTGGTGACACCCAGTGCTGTGATTATCATACAATTCTTGTGATAGTAATAACAATACTGTATGCTTTTGGAAGAGAGATTTCTGTAGACACTTTCAAAATTTCAAATATGTGTTGTAAAGTATAGAACAGTGTTTCTCAACGGGGGCGGTACCGCCCCCCCAGGGGGCGTTCAGAAGATGATGGGGGGCGTTGGAAACAATATTTTGGAAAGGGGGGCGTTGAGGTGCCGTTGGGGGGCGTTTGTTAGAAAGCTAGTTTAAACCAAAGATTCACAATAACAATACATGTTTACACTTAAACTACTAAAGAATAAGTAGTCTGCAAATTAAAAGCTGCCAGTTTATAGCACTGCGACTGGACGAGACGGGTATCCTAACTTTTCTGTGCTTCTGTCAGCTTTGTTTGGCGCAGCTCCGTGCTGCCTTCATTGAACGGGACGTCAGAGCATCGTCTTAAATGAGCTCT
Organism: Perca flavescens; assembly: GCF_004354835.1. NCBI lineage: Eukaryota > Metazoa > Chordata > Actinopteri > Perciformes > Percidae > Perca > Perca flavescens. The sequence continues at coordinate 31,259,050 of NC_041332.1, read as the reverse complement.
GTAGCTACTGCGTGAAGCTGCGTTCAGATAAGAAAAAAAAGCAATCGCCGCGACGTCCTGTTGTATTCTTTAACCCCCCCAATGTAGCACAAGTAGACTTTATATTTCACAGTAACAGTTTTTCGTCAGATGGTTTATTAAACACAACGTTTCCTACTGTACCTGGATGCAGCTTCATTTCACGGAGAAAGAGAGAAAGAAAGAGAGAGATTGACTGTGCTTTGTTGTTTGGCAAACATTTAGCTGTTCCATAAACTCGCGGGCAGTTCAGGGCTTGTGTTTGGTGTTTTAAAACTTTCTTATGGAAGCGATAGAGGCAGTGATGTCACTGTTTACTGTAAGGGACTCTCACACCTCCACCAAACACAGCGCGATGTGGGGTTGCGTACACTTATTTCCATTCGGCAGTAGGTGTCGTTCTTCAAGTCGTTTGTCATCAACAAAGTACTTTTGTGTGTGTGTGTGTGTGTGTGTGTGTGTGTGTGTGTGTGTGTGTGTGTGTGTGTGTGTGTGTGTGTGTGTAATCCTTCTGCTTTTACCCCTTGATAAGTGCCAGCTTGTTTTCCGTTGGAACAATTTGATTTTAGATTTGAATGAAAAATAGATTTGAATGTTAAATTGCTAGCTGTTTCTGATTGGCTACTGTTAGTGTTTGTAATAATAATAATAATAATAATAAGCATATTACATTTTATTTAAAGCGCATTTCATTACACCCAAGGTCACTTCACAAACAAAAAAGGACATTCAAATTATAGTCATCTTATAAAGGTGCTGAGGTTCACACCATGCAGCAGGCCTTTTGATAATACCTATTTATAGTTTAAATATTACATATCTAGTCGTTCTGATTGGCTGCTGTTATTTAATTTTAATGTCAAATGGTTGCATTTTTTTTAAACCTGTAAATATATATAATTTCTATTCACATGGCGTTTTTGATACCTGGGAAACTAATACATGTGTTGTTTGTCATTCAATGATTTGATTTTTTGATTATTTTTGATAACAATAGTAACAACAATAATAGGCCTATATTAGGGCGTAATCATTAATATTCAGGGCATTTAGCCTACATAATATTTGAGGGGGGCTATGGGACCTGGATAATGGATAGGGGGGTGCTGGCACAAAAAAGGTTGAGAACCACTGGTATAGAACATAACTCTAACTTTTTTTCCTCACTTATTTAGTTATGTGGCAAATCTGTATATTAAAGCAGCACTAATAGGGCTGGGCAATATATTATATCGTCATCGATATATAACACTAGATATCGTCTTACATTTTGAATATCGTAATATGACACAAGTTGTCTTTTCCTGGTTTTAGAGGCTGCATGACAGTAAAGTGATGTCATTTTCTGAACTTACTGTACTATTGTAGCTTTTCTATTATTTGCCTTTACCCACTTAGTCATTTTATCCACATTATTGGGGATAATTTATCAAAACTCGTGTTAATATTTTGTGAAAGCATCAATAGTCACACTATACACTACAATATCTGTGAAACTCAACTACAACGGCAGCTGAAAAGACTGGGACCTCACGGTGCTTTGAACCCGGGTTGTACTGAAAAGATCGTTTTTGCATTTATTTATATATTTACATATTTGTTTCCTCATTTATTTATTTCAGGTGGCATTTCATAGGCTTATTCATCAAAGTGTTTTTTAATTCAATATTGAATAAAATGGCATTCCATAGTGGCAACTAACTGACCAGCACAAACAGCAGACAGACAAAGCTAGCAACTAGCTGATGCAAATACGGAGCATTTTAGTGGCTGAACTGCCAGAAATTTGAATCCCTTTAGGAGTTAGTTGAGTCTACAACAGACACTATTATGAAATTGGACTTGCATTTTCTTAGAAACACAACTTGAAATATTCCCTTTTGTTGCTTTTTTTCTGCAGAATGTGTAACTGTTTGCTAACATGTTTGCCATATTACCTTTAGAAGATATGTCAGTGTCATTCTTGTTGTGCTGCCCCCAAGTTGCCCAAAAAAAGTTCAAGGTTTAATTTTAATCTGTCTCTCTTCTTTCAAAGGTTTTTGAGAAGATGCGTGCCCCTCGTTCCCTTCTCCCATTGGTGATCACCATATGTTATTTTGTGGTGGGACCGCACAATTGTGTGGCATTCCCGAAGAGGAGTTCTTGCTATGTGCAAGACGGCAAAGCTGACTGCCGCCACCTCAGCCTCAGTGAGGTCCCTCAAGACCTTCCCCAGGACATCACCAGCCTGGATATGTCTCACAACCGATTAAAGGAGATTCACCCTGTGACACTAACCCGATACCCAGGACTCATCCACCTCAATATTGGGTACAACAGTATCAGCAAGGTGGACCCGGGTTTGTGCCGGACTCTGCCCCTGCTGCAGACACTGAACATGGAGCACAATCAAGTGTTTGTGCTGAAGGAGGAGGACATGAGCCATTGCACTAATCTAACACGGTTGTTTATGGCTAGTAATAAGATAAAGCTACAAGGAGAGCCTTTCTCTGCACTACAGGTACAGATGTCAGTTACACCGATGAGTTGAATTTGTAATTAGCTGGCAAGAAACTGATTTCCCCCCCCCCCCCACCCTTCATTTGACCCACAATTCTTTTTATTCTCCTTTCATCATTCACAGAGCCTGGAAGTTCTTGATGTTTCCATGAACAAACTGCAGTCAGCTAAGCTCAGTTCTCAGCCTCAGCTGCCCAGCCTCGTGAATCTCAGTCTGGCATTCAATAACATCGGCACTCTCAAGAAAGATGATTTTTCATTTCTTAACCAATCGTTTCTACAATTCCTCAACATGTCATCTGTGCCCCTAAAAACGGTAAGAAGCTAACCTAGAAATGGGAAATGGCACTGTCACAAGTGGAACCGATGCTAGAACATATCTAAAATGTCACCTTGCTTTCAGTTGTATATTTTGTTCCCCTTTTTTGTCTCACTGCAAGGTCTCTTTGTGATGTTTTGTTGCAGTTGGAGCCTGGTTGCTTTACGCCCATTTCAAGCCTCCGTACTTTGATCATGGATGGAAGCAGTATGGACACACTGGTTATTTCTAAACTCTGCTCGGAGCTGTCAGGGTCATCCATTGATGTTCTGTTTCTTCGGAAGATGAAGCTGATCAAGCTCACAAACACAACCTTCTCAGGGCTACAGAAAACAAATCTAACCTTTCTGGATCTGTCCCGTAATGGCATGGTTGAAATTGAACCAGGCTCATTTCAGTGGCTGTCCAGACTTCTGACTCTACTTTTGACAGACAACAACATCAAGCTCCTGACCAAGGACACATTTCAGGGGCTCAAAAGTTTGAAAAAACTCCAATTGACAAAAGCTCTTGGGAGCGGTCATCACACACCGGTTATTGGGGATTTCTCCTTCCAACCATTAAGTGCTCTGGAAAGTTTGATATTACAGAGAACTGGGGTTCGTGCAATCACACAGTACACATTTACAGGCTTGACAAGTCTTAAAGAACTTGATATGAGCTGGAGTAGTTCACTTACCTCACTCAGAAACATCACCAGCAAGACCTTTGTCTCACTGACGCAATCACCTCTCAGAAAGCTAAATCTAACAGGAACATCTATAGCACAGATTAATCCTGGATGCTTCTCCGTTCTGAGAAATCTCACAACTCTTCTTCTAGAGTTCAACTTTATCAAGCAAAATCTCACTGGCAAAGAGTTTGAAGGCCTGGGACAGGTTGAAGAGATTTACATGTCCAATAACCAACAGACAGTCAATCTAGGCTCCATGTCGTTTGTTAATGTGCCCAAACTTAGGTTCTTGACTTTGGCAAGAAGTCTTAGAGCCGAAGCCGTGAACCTGGATCCCTCTCCATTCCGCCACCTGCCCAACCTCACCTTCCTGGATCTCAGCAACAACAACATTGCTAACATTAGAGAGAATATGTTGGAGGGGCTTGTGAACCTCAAGGTGCTGAAACTCCAACACAATAACTTTGCCCGTTTGTGGAAGAGTGCCAACCTAGGTGGGCCGGTGTTGTTTCTCAAACACACACGGAGGTTGACAACCTTAGAGATGGATAATAACGGGATGGATGAGATACCAGTAGAGGCTCTGAGAGGGTTGAGTGACCTCCGTCAACTCAGCCTGGCCAACAACCTCCTCAATAGGCTTAAGGACTCCGTTTTTGATGATCTGAACTCACTGCAGGTTTTAAATTTACAGAAGAATCTAATCACGGCTGTGAGGCCTGAGGTGTTCAAAACTCCTCTGAGCAACCTCAGGCGGCTTGTCCTAGACAAAAATCCATTTGACTGCACGTGTGAGAGCATGCTGTGGTTCGTGACATGGTTGAATGACACAAATGGGACCAGTGTGCCAGGTCTCAGGGACCAGTACATGTGCAACACTCCACTAGGGTATTTCAACCACTCCATCCTGGATTTTGACGGCCTCTCTTGCAAAGATATGACCCCATTTCAGGCTCTTTACATACTGAGCAGCACCGCTGTCCTCATGCTCCTAGTAACTGCGCTTCTGGTGCGGTTCCAAGGCTGGAGGATCCAGTTTTATTGGAACATATTGATCAATCGCACATTGGGATTTAGCGACGCCACAGTTGAAGAGGGCAGGGAATTTGAGTATGATGCTTACATCATACATTCAGACAAAGACAGCAGCTGGGTGGAAAGAAGGATGGTCCCCTTAGAGAATGACCAGTGCAGGTTTTGTTTGGATGATCGAGATGCAGTCCCTGGCACGTCACAGCTTCAATCCATTGTGGAAAATATGAGAAATTCCAGAAAAATCGTGTTTGTCGTCACTGAAACTCTTCTCAACGATGCCTTGTGTAGTCGGTAAATCAAACATACACTGTTTAATTTAAACGTTATTATAGATTCTACATCAGGTTAAGTAAAAATCAAAGTACGTCATTTAGAATTTTGTGAGGTATAGTATATTTAGTCAGGGTTACATACTGTAGGTACTTGTGTTATATATTTGTGACAAAGTGAGTTCTCACGGTTGTCTCTCGACCCTCCTACCCTTATCTCTCTCCTTATCCAGATTTAAAGCCCATCATGCACTTCACCAGGTCATTGAAGCCAGCAGGGACTCTGTGGTTCTGGTCTTCCTGCAGGACGTCCACGACTACAAGTTGTCTCAATCACTCTTACTCCGCAGGGGCATGTTGCGTCCTTGCTGCATCCTGGACTGGCCTGTCCATAAGGAGAGGGTGCCGGCCTTTCACCAGAAACTCCTCATAGCACTTGGCATGACTAATCGATTGCAGGAGTAACCATATCCCATTGGTAGTAATGGGGGAATTTCCTGTGTAATAACTTCCAATATATGTTGCATTATTACAAATTACAACCAATTGCAAATTGTTTTGCTCTCTGTGTGAATACCATGCTTACTGTATACACACACACACACACACACACACACACACACACACACACACACACACACACACACTGTATTCTAACCTGTCATATTGTATTTACATTGCATTGCAGCTTTACATCAACAAAAATTCTAATAAAACACAGGTCTGTTTTTTTCAAATGGTAATGAGTGAATGTGTGAATGTGTCACTCTGCATACACAGCTAGCTATCTAGCTAGATATCGGTGATTTTTTTTTCATTTCGCTAGAAAAATCATGTTCTCAAATGTTGTTTTAAACAAACTCCAGTTGAACTGTTTAATTTTTACTTATTTAGTCATTTACTCTATACCAAATATTTTCAACAGGGGGTCTGGGGCCCTTAGGGGGTCCTCCAGAGCTACTGAAAGTTTTATCAAAAATAAAAATGTCTTTACATGAATCCAACATATTATTAGCAAATAAGAATCAGCCTATTTGTGAAAAAAAGACATTGACAGGCTTACTGCCCTAGAGGTGAGGTAGTCCAAGGTCCATCCACAGATAAAATTCATCCCAAGGATTCACTCTGCCAGATTTATGTTTAACATTCAAACATGATTTATAAAATAATGCCAACAATTATTGAATAGCTTAGTATTATGCACTAAAAATGTATGCATAAAGGCTTTAGGCTGCCCACACGTTGTTGTAGGCCCAGTTAAACATGCAACTCATTTTATACAATATATGTAGTAGGGGGTCCCTGCTCCGTCTCTCTCTCAGTTAAGATGTCCTTGCGTTAAAAACATTGAAGAGCCCTGCTACGTTTTGTAATGTACAGTATAAAATATCTAGAATTAAAAAGAAAGCTATTTTAAGTGCAGTTTTAGTGATTTAATCTCTTAATGAAATGTTTGCTAAAGGTTGGCTCTTAAATTGAAAAAGTCTAAATAAACCCTCAATTAAATAAAGACGTTATTTGAGGTTGTATATCAGAACATTACTTTTAAATGTATAATTTAGCTAAAAAAAACTTGCAGCAAATATTGGTCTATTTCTATGTATAGTAATCATATTATTGCATAAATCAATTTTGAAAAATAAAATGATAAATTGTATCATCATCAATTGTATCATCTTTAACCATCTAGTGGTTATAGTAATGAACTACACCATTTATATGCTTCAAATACTAAACAAATCTTCCATTAGTGATCTGACCATGTGCACATAATGAAGTAGAATATTCTTAGTATTTTATTTGGTCACAGTTTTCAGATAGATATTCTTAAAAAGCGTATAGACAATTTGTTACACATTTGTTTTTCTAAGCTTCTGAATATCAGTGAGAAACTTGTTGTCTGAAGTTAAGCCATGTGCTTCCAGTTTTCTTGAGGCTTTAAACTGACTCAGAAGCCTGTCCAGACCTTTTTTTTGACACCAGTGGTGTTAGAAAAGTTATGTTTGCTAATAGTCTTTGCTTCATTTTAGTGTTAAACTATTTGCATGAAGTCTGTGTGCAACTATTTCTGTTTCTCATGAGATAATCATGAGTACTGACAATCACAGAATGCCCCTGAGGGGAAAGCACATGTGGAGGAGATGCCTAAAAAGACTGTATCTCTTTCTAATATTACTCCCTTTTTCTCTATAAAAAGCTGCTCTTAAAAACTATCATTAGTCACGTTCTGTACTTATGCTGAAGTGCTGTAAACTGACTCTACTTGTTGCAAATAAACAAACTTTTGAGAGAACTCCAGTGATTTTGTCCATTCTTTGATAAATAATTATCCCAACAAGTGGCGGCGCCAGAGATTTGCTTTTGCTGTTGCTATGGGATTGCTCAACTTTTCAGTGAGCGTGCTCTGAAATTTATGGTTTGTCATTATTGTACTGGTTACCATGGTTTAATTTCTACTGCAACACCCCTAACACGTACACACACACCCACACACACATGCACATATGCAGTACCCACTCCGTGACAGTTAACAATGTCATTCTGTGTTTAGTCTTGCATTGCCAGACCTTCCTCCACAGTGCTGTGGAGGAGGATCTGGCTAGTCCACAAAGCCTTCCGGGATGTGAGAAAAACATGCTCTGGTTAATTGGCATTTCTTTAAACCAATCACAATTGTCTTGGATGGCGCTTAGCGCCGGACAGAGCCAGGGTGCCTCTGCAAAATAGTGATGATAATGATAGTATTCACATGTTAAAAATGATAAATAAACCACATACATTTCCTTGGGCTGCTTGGGGGTGCTATGGCTATCCTAGGGGTAGTTAAAAAACACCCCCAAGCCCCTCCCTAGCACTGCCTGTGGCTGACAAATGCACACACACAACAGAATAACATTCATTTATGAATTAATTTCCGCTTCCCTTACTCAAATATACTTTAATTACTAAGATTACAGTATCTTACAGTTTCTTACATTCCTGTGTTTTAAATGTAATAGAAAAATCGACAGACCAATCACAACACAACAGAGTGACACTATACACCATGTAGCTTAATATAAAGTTTCTATATTTTACAAAATATTTCATGTTTTCCAACATTGGGCAAAACCTCCCTGTACGCTGCTCAGTCTGCAAGATAAAGAAAAGATCCAGGGCGCAGCCCCACCCTTGAAGGTATCTTTGTCAAGATTTTCAAAATACTGATTATTGAGTCATGAGTCTCGCCAAAACGTTCTCTATTGTCAGAACATTTTTCAGATTCAGTAATTTCATCATCATAAATGTCTGAATGTTTTTCTAAAGTCTTCTCCACAATGCCAGGGAGATAATTATCGTGAAGGAATTCAAACTATTTTATTATTTTTATATTTTTATTTTATTTTATATTGTGTCCAAAAATACTAGAATCAGCTTGTAAAATAATGATAATGAAAAGCACACACATAATGAATTTACAAATAAATAATAATTCAGTAATTTAGTATTTACAATGAACTTATAAAATGACAATTTGAAATAATAAAACTTTACTGTAAAATAAATGTTCTAAATGTTCTCATGAGATAAAAACGTCATATCATTCAAATGAAGACCAAAATGCCTCTGCAAAGAGAGCTTTATGTTAAACTGTATGCAATATTATTTTCATTACAACAGGGAAACCTGTTTTCATCAGCACAAAGATTAGGCTGTTATTTATTAACCAATCAGACTGGAGCTGACATGAAATATGTTAACAATTACCAGGCAAGGAGAGAATACACCCAACGAGGGCCAGTCAGTTTCAGTCGATATCATAGGGTTAAATATTTAACATCTTTATTATAGCCAATAGATTAATGTATACCATTTATTGCAATACCTTTCCCCCAGTACTTTTTTTCAGTACTTGTATCTCCTGTCGCCCCCTTTTTTTATGGATCTCCTAATATTTGCCCAAGAGCAGTAAATAACACTAAACAGAGTGGGCACCTTATACCCAGCGAGCTGTCACTGGATTGACTGCAGAGCAAAGGAGGAGCAAACTGCACCCATTCATAAGGACAGCCTGGTAGGCCACTGCACAGTCTACGCTGCACCCACACATACACTGTAGGCTGCTATTGTATACAGCAGAAACATGGCTGTACTCGGGAGCTACTCGGCCCCTTTACTTGGAATCAGCATCTTCATCGCTACTCTGACCTACATCACCTACAAGCTGCTCAGCGGTTACCTGCACAAATGGTTCACGATGAAGCCTATTCCTCAGGCCGACGGAACTCATATCTTTATTGGAAATGCATTCCAGTTCAAATACAATGCCGGAGGTAAAAAAAACAAACACAACAAACAACATGATGCTACTAGGCCTACAGGAGCATTTTAAATGACTTAAATAAATGAATGAATTTATTGTTTACTTAATGTGGGATTGCTTAGATTTTTTTTTTTTTTTTAGATTTCTTTCAGCAAATTATGGACTTTACCCGTGACTTCGCGAACGCTCCGCTATTTAAACTCTGGATTGGACCAATCCCATTTGTGATCCTGTTTCATCCTGAAACAGTTGAGGTAACGTTACAGTGACTGACACATTGCCTCGTAAGTTACCATATTATGGCAGGTGGTGGCAAGCATTTAAAGCATAGGCTAGCCTATATTTGGAAGTGTTTTATGTGGAGTGACGCAGCGAACTTCACGGAGAACAATGAAGGGCAGAACCGAACCACCATTTTGTTTTAACCGAACATATATTCTCTGTGACTCGTCACAGAGCCTGTTTTTAAAAGACAGATCACCTGTTCAACTGACTTTACCAGTTTAGAAAACTGAAGCTCGGCTGTCCTGCTATTATTTCAGGCACGTGAACTAACCACATACACCTGACTTGTTCATCACGGCGGTGCGTTGCTGAAAAAATGAATAGGGAAACATATGTTTGGCATTATTTGAAACGATGTATGAACCTGCCAAATAGATTAATTTACTTACTTACACTTGTATGCACATGCATTTTCTTATAAATATGTCATCTCAGCAAACGAATAGTTCAATAAAAAAAGGTTGCCAACAGTCATAGTGTCTGTTCAGATATAACACTTTGGATTGAAGCACTTCCATGCATGTAAACCCACTCACACAGCTATTGATGCAGAGGCTGCTGCACTACAGCTACACTTAGCCAAACAGCTCAAGTTTGCTTAACCTTGTTTTTCGCTACAGCATGTGACCTATTTAGGATACCTGTGCATTGCATGTTTACACACTGCCACTGTTCTGCTACATTACTTGTCACCATTCTAGCTACAACTTTGCTGTTCAATTGCTGGCTCTTTCGTACATTTTTTGTTTTGCTATTGTTTGTAGACGGTTCTGACCAACGCTGTTCACATGGAGAAATCCTATGCGTACAAATTCCTCCACCCTTGGCTTGGAACTGGCCTGCTTACTAGGTATTTACTTGTTGCTCTCCTCTGCTTAATCTTAAAAGGATGTTAGTGTTGATCTGAAAAGATAAAAAAACAAAAGAGAGAGAAAGGGAAGAAGAATAAAAAACATAGTCCAGCCATACAAACTCAGGCAGCTGAAACAATTACAACAACAATTAATTTCATGGTAATGTGTCGCTTGATTTCTAAGTATTTTACATGCAAGTGGAAATTTTGGCATGAGAGTGGATAAAGGTCAAGGGGCCACCACAATCAATATGGTTTATTCCCAGGGAATCTTGTGTAATCAGTTCCTTATTCAACCTCAAGGTGGCACAATAAGTAAGCACACCTGAGTGAGAAGGAAAGGGATACCCGTCTGGGTACCATTGATGTGTTCAGTAAACTATCAATCTGTTGCAGTGGAAAAACTGGGCTGATGGAGCAGTCCGGGGGAAAGGATAACTTGGCTTTGTAACTAATAAAACACTCAATAATAAAACCATTCACTAAAAATAAAAAATAAATTAAAAGTAGCTGAGGAAACGCTCTCATAAATCTCACCACTTTACAGTGAGGAAATACCAGAGGCTGGATTATAAATAGATACAAACTCCAACATTGTATATAAAACATACACATAGATAAGTAAAACAGGCTAACATGCATAAATAGACAGATACATACAGATACATGAATAGATAGCTACATGAAGCTAAAGTAAAAAGCCAGATTAAAAAGGTAGGTCTTTAGTTTGCTTTTAACCTGTTAATCTGTTTTTAAGATACTGTTACAAACTAGGCTCAGGCTTGTAACTAGTCTCGCTTTGCCAGACCTTCCTCCACAGCGCAGCGAAGGAGGGTCTGGCTAGTCCACACAGCATTCCTGGATGGGAGAAAAACGTGTTCTGGTTTATTGGTATTTCTTTAAACCAATCACAATCGTCTTGGGCGGCGCTATGCGCCGGGCGGAGCCACGGTGCCGCTGCAAAATAGCCTCGGGAAGGACCTTGTTTTGGTGGAACGTGTGTACGTTCAAAAGTTGTTTTAGTCATGCAACAGAAATCTCAGATTGGACAGATAGTCTAGCTAGCTGTCTGGGTTTACCCTGCAGAGATCTGAGGAGCAGTTAATCATAGTCCTCAGAAATTGGGCAGGAGTTTAGAACGCCAACACAAAGAAAGTGGAAGGTAAGGGACATCCAGCCGAAAATGAGGCACAGCCTTTCGCTATATGTGTATTGTAGCAGTTAATATTGCAATGACGATAAAAAAACAAACTATTGTGCAGCCCTAGCCGGCAAAGCACCTTATTACGGACCAAAGTGTTACCGAAATGTCAAAGGAAAAATCTTGACCTGATTATTGATTTAAGAGTTGCTGATTACATTTCGTATGAAGAATATGTTCATAGGTCTTGTGTTCTCTCTCACCCTTTAACTCTCTTTCATGCCTTCTTCTTTTGGTTAGCACTGGCCTTAAGTGGCGTCAGCGGCGGAAGATGTTGACCCCCACCTTCCACTTCTCCATCCTGACGGACTTCTTGGAAGTGATGAACGAGCAGGCAGAGATCCTGGTGCAGAAGCTGGAGAAGCAGGTGGGGAAGGGTCCATTCGACTGCTTCAGCCACGTAACCCTGTGTGCCCTGGACATCATCTGTGGTGAGTATTATGTCCATTGTAATGTGAACCTGTGCATGAATGGATGAACCATTTACCCGTATTTGGGCATAGCAAATGTTAACTTATCGGTAGTGAAAGATGTCCAAAAAACAATGTTTTTTTTTTTTCAGAAACTGCAATGGGGAAAAAAATTTATGCCCAAAGTAATTCTGACTCAGAGTATGTTAAGTCAGTGTACAAGTGAGTTCTTTTAATTTTCTTCTTTAATCACACAAATGCAGTAATACCGGAATAACTATTTGAACAATTATTTCATGTTTTTTTTTATTTATTTTTTTATCCCTAGAATGAGTGACATTGTCAGCCGCAGACAGAGGTCTCCTTGGTTTTGGCCTGACTTTGTGTACAGCTACTTTGGTGAGGGTCGGAAGCATGACAAGACCCTCAAGATCCTGCACTCCTTTACATACAAAGTGAGTAAAGGAGCCAGTGGTTTTAAAATCAGTGGATGTTCTCAGCGTTTATTACATTCAAACTGAAGCAGAATCCACAATCGGCTTTAACTTTGCTTTCGTCTCAGGTGATCCACGAAAGAATGGAGAACATTTCCTATAATGAATCAGACAGCGACTCTGACAAGGGCACGAAGAAAAGACGAGCATTTCTGGACATGCTCTTGAAGACCACATATGAGGATGGCAGCAAAATGAGCCATCAGGACATTCAGGAAGAAGTGGACACCTTTATGTTTGAGGTTGGTAATGAGAGTTGTAGAAATACATACCTGCGCATTCCTCTGGTATTACGACCCATAGGAGCATTTCATAAATCCGTGTCCCTAGCGGTGGCAGGAAATACGACCCACAAGAGCGTTTTCCGTCCTCATAGCTGAACTTAAGTAACCCTAACCCTAGTCTCGCTTTGCCAGACCTTCCTCCCTTCCTCCACAGTGCTGCGGAGGAGGGTCTGGCTAGTCCACACAGCATTCTGGGATGGGAGAAAAACGTGTTCTGGTTTATTGGTATTTCTTTAAACCAATCACAATCATCTTGGGCGGAGCTAAGCATCAAGTGGAGCCACGGTGCTGCTGCAAAATAGCTTCAGGAAGGAACTTGTTTTGGTGGAATGTGTACGTTCAAAAGTTGTTTTACGAGAGCAATCCCGGAAGTGGAATGTCGTGGATCTAGACTACCCTAACCCTAAACCTAACTAGTCGTTTTGGTGCCTAAACTTAACTGTTGTCGTTGTAGCAGCTGTATCCCTTTTAGCCTCAACTCCTCCAGCCACTAGAGGGTGCCGCCTAACAATAAACGCAAATATGAGGCTTTTTTCGGGGGAGGACAGTCTGTTTCATACAATTTTGTACAATACTAACAAAAAAAACAAAAAACTGCATGGTATTTCAATCATAACTGACTGTTCATGTCTTGTGTTAATGTCTGTATATTGTGTTAACACCTATTTGTCACTGGTTTGTACTATGTCACACTGAGAAAAAAGAAGAGAAATACAACTCGCAGTGTATGAGTAAAAAAATACTTAAAGCTGCACTATTCAATATTTTTTAGCATAACATAGTGGAGCATTTAGCTGCTAAGGAGCCAGATATTTCTCTAAGGAGTTGGTGGAGACCAAAATATATTAGACTTACATTTGCTGGGTATCCAGAAACCCAACACCAAGCAATATTAGCTAATATTGCTCTGTGTCTGCTGAATGTGTATTGCAAATAGGCAAACATTTGCACATTCACCATAATAACTTAATAACTTTCTTTCATTTTTGAGTTTGAAGCTTTTTCCTCTGCTCCCAAGTGGCCCCAAAACCCCCATAACAATGAATGCATCCGTTGTAAATAATGTGTTGTTTTTTCTGTATTTAACTGCCCTCGTTACTGTATGCAGGGACATGATACTACAGCAGCCTCTATGAACTGGACCATACATCTGCTGGGCTCCCACCCTGAGGCGCACAGGAAAGTTCAACAAGAGCTTCAGGAGGTCTTCGGTAACTGTAACATGCCCTCTCCCCTGTCACCACACGCCTTCTCACTTTCATGACATCATCTGTTTTGCTGCCTGAAGGCCTTTTTAGACTCATCTTTTTGCTCAGATTCATTTGTTCTTTCCAAGCCAAGAGGAGCTTACACAGGGATAATAGCTGTGAAAATCCTTGCCAAAATACATAGAAAAAAATTGAATTATTAGATACACCATGCTTTTTTTTTTTTTACTAGATGGCCTTGTAGCAACAACACATGCTAAGTTTACACTGGTTTAAGGATCCAAACTTGTCCTTCAGCATAGAAGCATTCAGTTTGTGATATACTCTCAGCATTTCTTTTTCAAATGTGAAATCTTTTATTACATTACCTTATTTCCCCTAGTTAAATCATGAATTTCTTCTGTTAATAATGTTTTATTAATTCTTGATCGCCTATTAAAACGATTGCAGTATAGACTCTTGACTCTTATACACACAACACATCCATTGGGTGAGCCACTTTTAAACAATACAGTACTATCTGAATCTATATCTACTATGGAAGGTTGCCAAGTAGAGACTATGTCAATGATATAGAAGTAGGTGAAAGTGCGACAGCAGGAAACTGCAGCACAATCTCATTAACAACTGTCTGACTTCATCTGTATTTTGTGCTGAGGAGTTCAACAGTGTTTCCTGTTTAATGGGCTAAGGTACATCTGACCGGCCCGTAAACACAGAGGACCTGAAGAAGCTCAAATACCTGGAGTGTGTGATCAAGGAGGCGCTGCGACTGTTTCCCTCTGTGCCTTTCTTTGCCCGCAGCATCGGTCAAGACTGCCACATCAGTGAGTTACAGATGAGCGATGACACTTGAATGAAACATTGTTATGCTAAGTGCAAATCCCTCAAGGCGGTGGTGTTTGTTATAAGCAACCAAGGGAGGCCAGGCTTCCTCTGTCATTTTCCTTTGAAAAATGGGTTTCTTTGTCACATAACATTCATTGTAGGGTGTTGTTGGAGCCACCTCTTCCGAGTGTCTTTAAAGTCATAAAACAAGGCCCCTTAGGATTGTAACCAGAGATGGCAAAAGTATTCACTTCCCGTACTCAAGTAGAAGTACAGATACTTGTGTTAAAAAATACTCAGGTAAAAGTAGAAGTACTGATTTACTTATTTACTCAAGTACAGGCTTGGAAAATTACTTAGTATAAAAGTAAAAGTAGCCATGCGAATGACAACCATTTTTTATGCAAAGCTACCTGGACCAGACAAATGTTACTAGAGTGCAAGCTGAGAAACTTAAGTGGACATGGAAAAAAGGCTCTTTAATTATATGCCATTGCCTACATTTTAAATGGATGTCTGCCAATAGGCCTAAAACATCACATATATGATTATTGTGAAAGAGACTGGGACTCCAGGTTAATAAGATTCTGACTGAGTAGCAAGATATGAATTAAATTGTGATTCTGTGAGAATTCACAGATCCAGGAGTTATTCTTGATGCCTACTATCTCAAACATCTCTCTCAGATAAGGCCAAGGATGACTGGGAATGTCTTGCTGCTTGTCTGCCGAATCTCTGGGATCTCTGTATTCTTCATTTTCAATCACGTTGCCGCCCATACTACTATGTGCTAACGTTACCGTCATCAAGCCGTAATGATTTACGCGAATGAATGCCGCCGAATCTGTCGAGTCGTCTTGTAGTGGTGCGTCAAGTGCAACGCATATTCCCATCCAATTAGATTGAATTTGCTATTGATGATGCGAAAAATAATAACGGTAATTCCACTGAAATTATTTGAAACTAAAGTAACGAGCCAATTTTGTAGGAGGAGAAAGTACTGATATTTGTGTTGAAAATAGTAAAAGTAAAAAGTCGGGACAAAAATAAATAGTAAAGTAAAAATATCTGAAAAATCTACTTGAGTACAGTAACAAAGTATTTGTACTTCGTTACTTCCCATCTCTGATTGTAACATGTGGTAGAGAGTCAGTTTGTGTGCTAAAAGAGTGAATAGTACTGTGCGAGAGATGATCAAGTCTGGTAATAAAAAGCCAAGAAGACATTTTTTTATTTAAAAAGAAGTAGTTAGTATAGGAGTACAGTATGGGAGGTAGTGTTGGAGTAAAGTATAGCAATTGGGATTCTGGAAATAAATTGTGAAGCGAAGACACCTGAAATCACACCAATCAAATGTTGACCACAGTAAATAATTTGGTGATTACAATGTTATCTGAATCCTTGTGATAATGAAATGATGGCCAAAGTACAATAATAAGAGATAAAAGTATAATACGCTAGATATTGTCTTTAAACTAAGCCTTTTGTTTTAGTACTTGAACACCTTCTATCTGTCTGTCATGTTTTCGAACGGCTTAAGCGGAGGCAGTGAAATTCATAATGATCTTGTATATAACAAAACCTGTTTAGTGATGGGCAGAGACCATTTCTTCTGACAGTAACTATGTTTTTTTCTTCTTGTAACTGTAGATGGATTCAAGGTGCCCAAAGGTGCCAATGCCATCATCATTACCTACTCTCTCCACCGTGACCCGCGGTACTTCCCAAACCCCGAGGAGTTCCGGCCTGAGCGCTTCCTGCCTGAGAATTCAGTGGGAAGGCCTCCGTATGCGTACATCCCCTTCTCCGCTGGACTCCGCAACTGTATCGGTAAGAACGGGACAGGTTTCATTTGTAGTTTATCGGATCTGTCTCCATGCATACTTTTCTGAGTTTCTTTAAAGACACTCTCCAGATAATCTCTCTCTCTCTGTGTGTGTGTGTGTGTGTGTGTGTGTGTGTGTGTGTGTATATATATATAATCTGCCATAGGTCAACGTTTTGCACTTATGGAAGAAAAGGTGATCTTGGCGTCCATTCTGCGTAACTTTAGCGTTGAAGCTTGTCAGACACGTGAAGAGCTGCGGCCGTTAGGAGAGCTCATCCTGCGACCAGAGAAGGGCATCGTGATCAAACTGGAAAAGAGGAAACCCCCAACTTCATCAAAGTAGCCGGTTCACAGAAGCTATTTTCTAGATTTCCCTTCCTTCGTGGCCTTTATTCACAAAACATCCTGTCCACCAGCCAAATGGCTAGTGAATGCTTACTTTTTTACCAGCCAATCAATAGATAAGGGACTGTTTGTTACTTATTTAAGGGGCCACCGGAGGAGTTACGATATCTTTAGTCAAAATAGACTTGACCCTCCCTTCGCCAGCGATACACTTTTCTATGACCCTCCAAAATGTTTGGGAAAAGAGGCATGACCCTCCCCAATAATTTATTGATAAATAGGTAAATAGGTAAAGCTGCCAAAAGCTGAACATTATCGAAAACTCCATTTCTCAGACGAGCGTCAATTTGGGAGCTTGCATGCTACCACTCCTTCCTTCTCAAATGCCTTGAAAAGGCTGTCATTTGCACAATTTCTCAAAAAAGGTTGGGTGACCCTCCCCTCAACAAAGAATAAACAGACATGACCCTCCCCTATTTCCCTCCGGTGGTCCATTCCATAAATACTGAACAGTCCCTAAGCATTGTTTTTTTTTGGGCTGGTGAGTGAAGCAAATCTACCAGCCACTTGCATATTTTACCAGCATTTGGCTAGGAGATGGTGATCATTTTTAACCCTGGTAGTGACCATGGTATTTAAACTTTAGAATCTACTCATCATTATGGTCATAATTACAAAATAATAACATAATTACAAAAACTGAATCACATGAAAATAAATTGAGATCTATCTTAATATAGTTTTAGGGAAATAACTACTGTGCATTGCATATTCTCATGCACTATTCTGGGTCGTATATCAACAACTCTGTACTATTGTTGTACCACAAGAATTTTGAAAAAAACTGTTCAAATATGTTATTTAGTGTAAGTAATGAAATGCTTTAAACAGCTAAGCAACAATAGCATTTGGGTATCAAATGAAAAGCCTTAAAAATATAGCATTTGCAGAGTAAGTGTGTGTTAGCTTAAGAAAATGACCTGGTCATTTTAAAACTCATTAGTGACATGAATGGTGTTACTTTCATTCATTGCAATGCCTTAAAATGTTTTATTTTTTTAATTTGAAGAAAGAGTGTATGGTATATGGATGAATATGAAACACATTTTGTGCAGAGCAGGGCTTAATAACAAACAATTTTACATACAGTATTCATTACATTTACAAACTCCACAAGAAAGACAAGCCTTTCATTTGTGCAGCATTTCCTCTGAATGTTCATTTTCAAACATCTAGCTGCAGTTTTTGCTTGTATGACCTCATACTCAGCTACTACAGTTTGTTTATGAATGTATGTTTGATAGATCATCTACGTACAGTACTGTGCATCTCTCTGTATTTTGTCTTGTGTAAGTCCAACTGGGAAGGACAGTTTGTGTAACTGAAGAAGTGTGATGTTGGAAAAAAAATTATATATATATATATATATATAAACAATTAAATGTTGCTCACACTTGTATTTCCAATTCAATCTAAAAGCTGTGTTCAGTGACATAGAATAAATCCCAAACCAACTCCCAGAATCCGGAACCCTGACAACAATTGACTCATAACGCTGCTATGTCTGATGTGTTAGCAAAAATGCCAACGTACTGTACACATCCAGCAGACACAAAACAGCAGTTTCCTCCCATTGGAGTTCTCACTGGACTTTTAAAATAAAATATCTGGGTCTTAAATCATTTTGCTTGTCTACGTGTGTTTGCTGAGAATTTTTATATGGGTTGACAGTTGATAAGATCTGTGAGACCCAAGTATACAGTCTGTGTATAGCCACAGAACCAAACAATTAGCTGAAAGAGGCTAAAATCTACATTATGTTGACCATCAGTGCTGTTGGCTGTTCATCTCGTTCTCTGCAGTACGGGTCACCCTTTCTCATTATAAAGTCTTTTGATTAAGTGTTAATATACAACTATGTTGCTCTGAGAGATACTCCAATAAGTAAAGTATTGCTGTTTTACAAAGTTGGAGTGCTTAAGAGTAACAGTTAAAAAAGGTCAAAATCTATGCTGCAGATGCTGGGATGTCATGACTTTTAGTCCCTAGAAAGGGTCAACCTCCCAAAACACTGAATCCTACATTTCCCAGAATGCAACTGGATGAGAATTTTCAATAGATCCTACCGGCCTGGTTAACACACACATCTTTCAAACTCCACACCCAGGGGCGTCGGACTGGGGGGTTAAAGGGGATGCTAGAAAAAGATGCCAGAATGAACAGCTGTGGATGTGGGGAGGGGCCCATAGAAAATGCCTTTCTACAGTGCCCAGAATTTTGTGCTACGCCCCTGTCCACACCCCCGCAGTTTGCAACATAGACTTTCTGTTAAAAACTTGAAATCTCAAGGCTTATCTAAGATAACCCTAATGACATCACTATGACATCATCAGGGTTATTTTCTCATACATGACGAGGCTCATCCAGAGCCACAAAAGACATTATACTGTACAAATGTTTTCACAGGCAGAGTAGTTCTATTCTGATCTTCATCGTAATGTTGGAGTACTCCTTCAGTGCAAGTTTGAAATTCAACATTTGTTTTAAGGTCGAAAAGATGTGTTTGTTTAAGTAACAAAACTACTCGCGCAACTCTGAAGATTGTCAAATACTGCTTTTATTTATTTTGAAAAAAAATTTTTTTTGGTAAAACTGTCCTCTCATCCCCCCTGCAGGATGGAACTCTTATGAGAATCCATTCAGGTTCATGATTATAATGAGCAAAACTATTTAGCCACTTAATCACATTGAGGTCAGAAGGATCCATTGTAGCAAATTAGTAGTCATAGCATGACACAGTTACAAATGCTGATGGAGCTGCTGCCCCCGCGACCCGACCCCGGATAA